>NW_026000225.1:2664128-2696425 GCF_001458135.2 Marmota marmota marmota | reverse complement strand
AGAAAAGGAAGTCATATTTAGAAACTTGTTATCTTTCCCACATAATACATTTAAAATTGTGGCATGGACAGGAAAGTCAATTGTCTCATCAATGTATCGGACAGGACAACACAGACAAAAAGCACTAAAGAACTTGCACTATTTATTTTTGTGTAATTTTAAAGCAAGGCTGGAGTTGTGGCTCAGTGGAGGAGCACTTGCCTAGCACATGTGAGGCCCTGGGTTCGATCCTCAGCACCACATAAAAATAAACGAATAAAATAAAGGTATTGTGTCCAACTACAACTAAAAAATTAAAAATAATTTTTAAAGCAATCAATTGTTCAATTTTCTTTAAAAGTAGTCCATGATTTTATATAACTTAATTTTTTTCAAAAATTTGTGGCTCAGTATCTTTGGATGTTCCAAGTGGCTAGTGACTTTCTGGCATTCTGCATGAATGCCAAGTTCAAATAACAGTTTTAGATAAATTCAGATACTTACACTCCAAATCTATGCCAACATATGCATTTAAGAGTACATTTAATGGGGCTGGGGTTGTGGCTTAGCAGTAGAGCACTCACCTAGCAAGTGCAAGGTCTTGGGTTCGATCCTCAGCACCACATAAAAATAAATGAAATAAAGGTATTGTGTCCAACTACAACTAAAAAATAATATTTTTTAAAAAGACTACATTAAATGAATGTTCACAACACAAAAATTGATAAACTGAGTACATATATTTAAACATCTCACTATATGTAATAAATATGTAGAATTATTTGTGTCGATTTTTAAATGTTTCCAAAATAGAAAATAAAGGGATAAAATTTTAAAAGTACTTTCAGTACTCTCAACAAAAAAAGCTGGGGATGCAGCTCAGTAGTACAGTGCTTGCCTAGCATGCAAAAGCCCCTGGATTTAACACCCAGTACTACAAGGGGGTTGGGATGGCAGGGGGGCTCATTGTCTCAAATTCTTTCCTCTTCAAATACAATGTTTATGACTTATTATATTTAGTAAATTGATATTCTCTCTAATATCACATTTTAAGCCAAAGTTATGATTGTGTCCAATTTTAATTTCATTCTCAAACATCGCTTGATTAAATTTTTTAGAAGCTCTTTTACTGTCTTGCAGAATAGAACTGGGATTTCCAAATGAATGTCTCAGGTATAAATACAAGACCACAGTAAAGAGAACAGTGCAAACTTTTTAGCCTAGTGCAATTTGGCCATTGTTATATCAACATGACCTTAAGAGTACAGGCCTTGAAGTAATTTGATTTAGTGTTTAGCTTGAGAGCTACCTTAATCCTGTCTTTTAGCTTCTTGACATTTAATATGCCTCTTCACACACAAAAAAAGGGTCACTCTTCCTGGTTAGCCCATTGCAAATCAGACAGTATAAACACAGACTTTAACTTTCCTTTCCCCACTATTCCTGTTCTTATCTCAGTTTCATTTTGCCTTTATCACGTCACCATTTATGCATAAGTATGTTCTCCATATCTTGTATTTATGAAATAGATTATCCCTCAGTCAAACAACCACAGCCATTGCTAAAGATAGAAACCATTAAGAGATATGACCATTGTCTTTAAGAGGTTACTTCCTCATTTGAGTATTGGTTTGGAGTTTGACTCTCTAAGCCCTGATTAAAGTTTTTGAAGGTGACTACATAGACACTTTTGCATGGCTATAATGGAATACCTGAGGCAGTCTAACTTCTTTAAAAAAAAAAGGGGGGAGGGTTTATTTAGTTCATAGTTTTGGAAGTTCAAAGGCATGGGTTTTGTCAGGGCCCTCTTGGCTCTGCCACATCCTGTGATTTGAAGTGAGATGGTGAAGAAAAAAATCACATCATCAGACAGAAACCAGGGTTTTTCTGTGCTCAGAGTGTCCTTCTGAGGTCACTCTCCCAATGACCTTAGGCCTCCCACTTGGCCTCACCTCTTACAGGATCCACCCCTTCTCAATACTGCCCCCTTAGGATCCCAACACATGGACCTAGGAGGACAACCACATCCAAACCTCAGAAGGGACTGCTGTGGTGGGTCTCAAACATTCACACCACCCCAAATCAGCACGACAGTCTGTTCTCCTTTTTTGAGTGTGACTTAGTTCTGAGGGTTGAGATGAAAGGGAAAGTCTGCTGGGGAAATCTCTGGTAAAGATACAGTCACAAGAGATGGACTAAAAGTTAAATATGGCAGATTGAGAAAATCTTCACATCCAACCACAACTCCATTAACATTCTAGGAAAAGGAATTTGGGTTTTCTTTTTTTCTTTCTCTCTTCTTAAAAAAATTCATTCTTTTTTAGCTCTACATGGCAGTAGAACCTATTTGATGTATTTGTACAAACACAGAATATATTGCATTTTAATCCCAGTCTTGTGGATGTACAGGATGCCGAGATTCACTGTGGTATATTCACACATGTACAAGGAAAGTTATGTCAGATTCATTCCACTGTCTTTCCTATTCCTATCCCCTCTCCCTGCCTTTCATTCTCCTTTATCTAATCCACTGAACTTTCATGGCCCACCCCCACCTACCCATTGTGTGTTAGCATCCACATGTTAGAATATTCAACCTCTAGTTTTTTGGGATTGGCTTATTTCAGTTAGTATGATAGTCTCCAGATCCATTCATTTACCAGCAAATGTTATAAAGTCATTCTTCTTTGTGCTGAGTAATATTCCATTGTGTACATATAACACATTTTCTTTATCCATTCATCTGTTGATGAGTACCTAGGTTGGCTCCATAGCTTAGCTATTGTGAATTGAGCTTCTGTGAACATTGATGTGACTGTATCATTGTAGTAGACTGATTTTATCCTGTGGATATATACTAAGGAGTGGGATAACTGGGTCAAATGGTGTTTCCTTTCCTAGTTTTTTTTAAGGAATCTTCAATTGGTCCAGTGTAGTTGCATCAATTTGCAGTCCCATCAGCAATGTATGAGTGTACCCTTTCCCCCATTTCCTCGCCAACATTTATTGTCACTTGTATTCATACACACACACACACACACACACACACACACACACACACTTAGTTCTAGGTGGACAAATACCTTTATTTTATTTTGATGTGGTGCTGAGAGTCAAACCCAGTGCCTCCTGCATGCTTGGTGAGTGCTCTACCACTGAGCCCCAACCCCAGCCCCTATATTCTTGATAATTGCCATTCTGACTGGAGTGAGGTGAAATCTCAGTGCAGTTTTAATTTGCATTTAGGAAAAGAATTCTGAAACAATAGAAGTTCACAAGGGCATAGATATTGAAGAAAAGAACACAATTTTGGAGACCAGGAGAGATAGTTGATAACTGACTTGATGAACCCTCCAAAAAGCTGAAACCTAAGCTGGCAGTGGAGAAAGCCCTGAGAGAAGTCAATTGACAATCATACCCCAGAAAGGTCCAGGAACTGAAAATACTTGAGTATTTATAAAAGACTTCCCATAAAATAAAAGGATAAGAGGATAAAAGCTGGAATTTTTTGGATGTCTGTATAACAATTGCTAGACCCAGATCTCCTTTCTTCCTCCAAGAAAAAGTCCAGAAATTCATTATCTCAAAATATTGAGCCAAACTCTATCCAGCTAAGGATGGAGATAGGAGGCGGGGACCATATTGAAAATAGTGGTAATGTGAAACTATTCACATTGAACAGTGAGATACTTCCTCAAGTTATGGCAAAGTTAATGTGCCTTGGGCACAAAATTTAAGAGAGCACTAAGAAAAACCCTCAGTAATCAAGATAAATCATGTTTGTTTTTATCAACCCATGTTTGTGTCTTTTTTCTTTGCGCAATATTTCTTCTTTCATCTGTGATCTTCCTTATGTGATCACTATTCTTCTTTCTGAGGTATATATTGTGAGGTATATACATATATATATATATCAGTGTGGGTCATTTAGTTATCCTCCTGGGTTTTGTTATGTCTTTTTTTAAAATGTCTTTATTTCATCTGGGCTTTTTGTTTGTTTAGGGGTACTGGGGATTGAACCCAGGGGCACTTAACTACTGAGCTATAACCCCACCCCTTTTTACTTTTGCTTTTGAGACGGTCTCACTAAGTTGCTTAGGGCCTCAATAAGTTGCTGAGGCTACCTTTGAACTTGTGATCCTCCTGCCTCAGTCTCCCAAGTCTCTGGGATGATAGGTGTGTGCTATAACACCCTGCTTCATCCTATTTTTGAAAGACAGTTTTGCTGGGCTTGCGATTCGAGGCTGACTATAGTATATGTGTTTAGTGAGAGGTCTGCAAGATTTCTCTCTATTATTCTTGGACCAGGATCAACAGACACCACCTCAGGGCAAATGGTAGCTTCATTACCTGCTTACTATCTGTATTTGGGATCTTTACATTTTATGTTTAATTTACTGTTTTTTGCCCTTGAAATTTTTCTTTCTTCCTCTTTCCCCCCTGCTTTCAAATGTTTTCTTAAACTTCCAGTGTGTCATATAGATAGAAAAAAAAGTTCCAATTTTTATCTTATTTTATTATTATTTTTTAATCTATGGTCACACATTGAAAAGCAACAGTGTTAATCTCCTGATTAACTTTTATTAAGAATAATCTTTTGTCTAATTCCTCAGATCCAAGTCCTCTGCTCAAGGTCTTCTTACCCAAAAGACATCTGGCCTTATTGAAAGCATGTCTCAGTGAGATGAACAGGTTGATTTTCAACTTCTATACTGACTTCCTAGAAAGGAAGCCATGTTCCAGGCAGGAGCTCATTTGGAGAGTGTAGTGGGTTGATTTTGTTATGCCCAGGATACAGCTGTGCTGATGTTGGTTGTGAAATGAAGGTGAGTGCTACGCTTTCCATCTCGAATGTTCTTTTAAGATCCTTGAATTAAAGGCTTGATCCTTAGCTTGGTGCTGTTAGAAGATGGTGAAGTCATTCAGAAGTAGGGCTTAGTAGGAAGTGGTAGGTCACTGGGGACGTGACCTCCAAAGAGAATGTAGAACACTGGTCTCTTCTGCTTTTTATTTGCTTCCCAGCTGCCCTGAGCTGAGCAGCTTGCAACGCTGCCACAGGCTTACACCATGTGTATTTGTCTTTCCAAAGGCCCAAAACAATGAGAAAAATTGGTCATGGACTAATATCTCTAGAACTTGAACCAAAATAAACCCTTTTTTAAAGTTATTATCTCAGGTATTTCATTACAGTAACAGAAATCTGACTAACACTGTGAAGTAAACACCAAGAAGATGAAGGACAGTAGGAAAAAAGACAATGTATTAAGTTCTGAAATACCTAGTCTTAAGACAAGCTGGTGCTTTTTACAGAAAGCTTGGTACTAGGATGAATTAAAAGTTATCTGAACTTTCTTAGGCTAGTGATATAGTTTCTGGATCACTTTTGAAAAAAACAATATAACTCAAGTTGGAGGAAACAAAGAATATGACTCAAGTGCCAAGGAAAGTCTTATCAATGTTTTGAAGTTGATTTTTTTTTTACCTAATACTTTTTTTAAAAGGTCACCCCTTCCCTGATTGTTTCTGGGAAGACCTGGAGTAGATAATAGCTTCTTATATCCTGGGAACTTCTCAGAGCATCAGAGAGAGAAAATGACTCTCCTATGATGTCTACCTATCTTACCTTACAGACATGTTCATCATTAGGGTACTATTCTGCTTAAAGTTGTGTTTTGAGAGAGTAGTCAGAAAACTCTTGCTTAACGTGTTTGGTAAAAATTACAGTCATTGATATCCTGGCCTGAGCATTAGGAGGTGGGGGAAGCCCTGGATGAATGTTATACTCCTTTGAGCTTGAGACTCTTCTAGATTTTAAAATATATAGGCTAAACTTCACCAGTTTTTGTCTTAGTAACATTCTTCCTCTGCTCCAATCTCTTACATGTAATATGTACCTTGAAAAAAATTTTAAACAAATACAGAATATTAAGTATATACTACAAAACATACAATACATTCACCTGGATCATAAGAAATCACCATTTTTGCAGGTCAAAAGAGTTGAAGTTCAGCAATTTCCTTTGGTTTTTAAAAAAATTATGATAAATTTAAAGATATTTTTGTTTTTTATTTGTGATTCTCAATACCTCATTCTATAAATAGAAGGAGTGTTCCAATGAATTAAGCAGAGGAGTTTGACTTTTTAGGCAGAAAAAGGCTGAAGAAAGCAAAAATGAGTAACAAAAATTAGATTTTTTTTAATTTTAGTTATTTTTCTTATTTATTTATTTAGGTGGACACCATCTCTTTATTTTATTTTTTTGTGGTTCTGAGGATTGAACCCAGTGCCCCACGCATGCCAGGCAAGCACGCTACCACTTGAGCCACATCTCCAGGCCCTAATTATTTTTCTTGTAAAGGTTAAAGTAGAGGAGACTTCCTTACCTTGCCAGATAACCCTAGCCTGTTTTGGGAAGTCACAGACACAATTTTGTTTTGCTGTGGTTGCATGGAAATTAAGCACAAACCACTCCATTTTGGTTTGATGCCTTTGAAGGGATGAGGGAATCCAGACCCCTCATCTCTCCCTTTTTTACTTCCCAACCTTAAAACAAGTGGTTTTGCTCCATCATATTCTTCCCCCATGATATGATGCCTTGCCATAGGCCAAAGAGCAAAGGGCCAACTGAAACTTCCAAAATTATGATAAAAAAATAAATCTTTTTTCTTTATAAGTTGATTGTCTCTGGCATTTGTTATAGTAATGGAAAGCTAACTAACATGCGCAATAAGACTGTCAAAAAAAAGATATTTATATGGGGAGCAGAGGAGAAAGATATACAATGATATAGGAATAGAATTTCTGTATATTACCAGAACAAAGTTAATAAAAGTCTCTAGTTAGATTATGAAAAGTTAGTGTATATTATAAGCACTAGACCAAGTATTAAGAACATAAGTAAGAAAATATAACTTAAAAATCATTAAAAGAAAAAAAATCATTAAAAGAATTAAGGTGTTACTCTGAAAAATTTCACTTAATGCAAAATAAGATAGAAAAGGAGAAAGAGAGAAGCAAAAATGTCATAAGATAGACAACACAAAGCAAAATGAAAGATATGTATCCACTTATACCAATGCTAACATTGAATTTAAATTAAGTAAATAATCCAATCAAAGACAGATAGTGTCAGACTGGATAAAAGAGTGTTATTCAACTATATATTCTCTATAGGAGACACATTTTAGATGCAAATATGCAAATAGTTTGAAAGTAAAGGGATGAGACCAGGTGTAGTGATCCACACCTATAATCCAGCCACTTGGGAGACTGAAGCAGGAGGATTGCAAGCTTGAGGCCAGCTTCAGCAACCTAGAAAGACCCTGACTCAAAATTTAAAAAACAAAATAAATAAAAATATCTAGGGTGATATTGCCAAAAGCAATATACAGGTTCAATGAAATCCCCATGAAAATACAAATGACATTCTTCACCGAACTAAGGGGAAGAAAAACAGCCTTAAAATTCATTTGGAATAATAAAAGACCCAGAGTAGCCAAAGCAATTCTAAGCCAAAAAAAAAAAAAAAGCAATGCTGGAAGTATCTCAATACCTGACTTCAATACCTGACACATAAACCAATAAAACAGACACATATCCCATTGGTGCAGAATAGAAGACACAGAGACAAACCCACACATATACAGTCATCTTATCCTTGACAAAGGTGCCAAAAACATACATTGGAGAAGAGGCAGGCTTGTAACAAAGGTGCTGGGAAAAACAGTTATCCATATGTAGAAGAATGAAACTAGACCCTTATCTCTCACTCTGTACAAAAGTCAACTCAAAATGGATCAAAGACCTAGGAATTCAAATATAAACTATACAATTCCTAGAAGAACATATAAGGTCAACACTCCAGCATATAGGCACAGGCAATGACTTTCTCAATAGGATCCCTAATGCTCAGGAAATAATGTTGAAAGCTAATAAGTGGGATGGCATAAAATTAAAAAGCTTTTGCATGGCAAAGGAAATGATTAAGAATATGAAGAGAGAACCTACAGAATGGGTGAAAATCTTTGCTAGCTACTCTCTGACAGAGGATGAAAAGCTATGATATATAAAGAACTCAAAAAAACCTTTACATCAAAAAATAAAATAACCCAATTAATAAATTCGCAAATGAATTAAAGAATTTTTCAAAAGAAGAAATACAAATGGCCAATGAATATATGAAACTATGTCCAACATCATTAACAATTTAAAAATGCAAATCAAACCTACAGTGACTGAGACTATCTCACACTCGTCAACATGATAGTCATTAAGAATACAAAAAATATCCAGGCGTGGTCGCACACACCTGTAATCCCAGCTGCACAGGAGGCTGAGGCAGGGGGATTGCAAGTTCAAAGCCAACCTCAGCAACTTAGAAATGCCTTAATAACTTAGTGAGACCCTGTCTCAAAATGAAAAATAAAAAGGGCTGGGATATGTCTCAGTGGTAATCACTCCTGAGTTCAATCACTATGGAAATTAGTATGGAGATTAAAAATTTTTAAAAAGCAAAAAAGAAAGTAAAATGATGAAAAAAGATATACCATGCAAGCAACAACCAGAACAAAGCTGGCATGGCTATATTCATATGAGAAGAAATTGACTTTTGAAAAGGTTATTAGGGCTAGGGTTGTGGCTCAATGGTAGAGCGCCTACCTAGCATGTATGAGTCACGGGGTTCAATTCCAGTACCACATATAAATAAATGAATAAAATAAAGGTCCATTAACATCTAAAATAATTTTTAAAAAGGTTATTAGAGATAAATAGGGCATTTTTTATAAAGAAAAATTAGGAATTGTTCAATTCATAGGTAAGAAATAACTGTTATAAACATTTGCACCTCATAACAGGTCATCAAAATACATGAAGCAAAAACTGACAGAAATGAAAGGAGAAACAAAATTCAATCATAATGATTTAAGATTTCAGTACCTCATTTTCAATAATGGCTAGAACAACAATATAGAAAAGCATTAAGTAAATAAAGCACTTGAATAACAGTATGAATCAACTAGCCCTTATAGACCTCTATTTTCCATCCAAAGGCAGTAGAATACATATTTTTTTTTCTTCAGAGCACATAGAACATTCATCAGGATACACTGGATGCTAGACCACTAAAAAGTTTGAATAAATAAAAAGGGATTCAAATTATACAATATATATTCTTTGGTCACAAGGAATTAAATTTGAAACCAATAACAGAAGATAATCTGGAAAATTCATGGATACATAGAAATCAAAGAACACAACTCTTTTAAAAATGTTTTTATTAGTACATTATAGTTATACATAACAGTGGGGTTTATTTTGAATTAATCAGGTATGCATGAAATACAATTTGCTCCATTTCAACATTTGCTTCATTTCCAGTAATTCCTCTTTCCCTTCCCTCCTCCCTTCCTGTTTCCTTTCCTCTACTTTACTGGTCTTTCTTTTTCTTTTCTTTTCTTTTGTTTATTGTTTTAATTTATATTTGGGTGTGTAAAATTCACTGTGTACATATTGTATATGTACATAGTATATATGTACATAGCATAATTTGGTCAATTTCATTCTTTAGTTCCTCCCTTTTATAACTAATGGATCAAAAAAATCACAGGGCAGGGTGGGATACTGCACACCTGTAATCCCAGTTACTGGGGAAGCTGAGGCAGGAGAATAGTAAGTTCAAAGCCAGTTTCAGCAATTTAACAAGGTCCTAAGAAACTTAGTGAGACCCTGTCTCAAAATAAATATAAAAAGGGCTGGGGATGTAACTCAGTGGTGAAGTGCCCCTGGGTTCAATCCCTGATTTAAAAAAAAAATCACAAGGTAATTTTGAAAATACTTTGAGATAAGAGAAAACAAAATCACAGCATATAAAAATTTATGGGATGCAGTCAAAGCAGTGCATAGAGAGAAATTTATAGTTGTATTCCCTAATTAAAAGAAGAAAGATCTCAAACAACTTAATCTTTCACTTTAGAAAAACCCAAAGCAAGAAGAAAACGGAAATACTAAAAATTAGAGTGGAAATTAATGCAATATGCCAAATTTAGCTGGACTGACCAAGACGAAAAGAAAAGGAAAAGAGGAAAAAGAAATAAAGAAGAAAAAGATGAGAATAAAAAAAGACAAAAGAATGAAATTAGTTAAAAATTTTTAAAATAATGAAACTACTAAAGTTGGAAATGAAAGAAGGAAGCAATCACTACTGATATTATAGAAATAAAAAAAAAAACTATAAAAATGTTTGAACACCTGTATGCCAAAACTTAGATGACTTAAATGAAATGATAACTTTCTAGAAAGACACAAATAAATCTATAAGAAGTAAAGAGAATGAGTTAGTAATTAGCCGGGTATAGTGGCATATGCCTGCAGTCCCACCTATTCATTAAGTTGAGGCAGGAGAATTGCTTGAGCCCATGAGTTCACTACCAGCCTGGTTAAAAAAAACCCAAAGTCCCAATCTCAAAAGACAGAGAGAGAGAGTTAGAGACAGAGAGATTGAGAGATTGTATTATAACAAAAGCCTCCCAATAAAGACAAGAATCAGATAGCTTCATTGGTAAATTCTCTTAAATATTTCAAAAAGAATTAACACCAATCATTAACAAATTCTTCCAAAAATAGAACCCCCTGGGGTTTGTGGCTCAGTGGTAGAGTGCTTGCCTAGCATGTGTGAGGCACTGGGTTCGATTCTCAGTACCACATATAAATAAATAAAGTAAAGTTCCATTGACAACTAAACAATATTTTTTTAAAAAGAACCCCTCTCAATCATTCTCTGAGATTAGTATTATCCTAATACTAAAGTCAGTCAAAAACAAAAAAAAATTAAAGACCAATATCTCTTATAAAGATAAAAATAAAAAATACTAGCAAACAAAATCTATGGACACTTAAAAATAATTATACACTATAGCCATGTATAATCATCTCTTGGGGTCATGGTTGTTAATTTAGGAGCGAGGGGTGATTGGGTTTAAAGAAAAGACAGACACACACACATAGGGAGAAAAAGCTGGGACCAGGTGGGTAGCCAAGCCCTGGTGAGGCTTGACTGATCCCAGAGCTAGCTCAGCAAGTTTATCATACAGGTTTCATTATCAAAAGGTTAATTGTGGGAAAGTTTCAGCAAATGAAGCAATCTGAAGAATGCAGGACTGGAGAGACATTAGGGTCATCATGTTCTGCTCAGAATTCACTATCCCTGGGAGAAGGTGCTGAACTCAAGGCCTCGACTGATAGAGCCATGCACCTTTACACATAGCCATCCCTGGCCAGCATTCCAATTGTGACTGGGGCATCTTGAGCTGCTCCTTTGCACAGGTAGCTCCAAGTGCAAATGCAGCCACGAGGGTCAGACAGGCCATGATTTAGATCCCTGCTCTCCATACACTACGAGAAAATGGTATTTGTCCCCGAGATCCCAGATTGGCTAAAAATATGGTAATCAACTAAAATGGGGTTTGTTTTGTTTTTGTTTTTGTAGACACACATAATTGACTATTGCTTTCTAAAATCTAATCTGACCATCTCTGCCTTTTAACTGGATAGTTTTGACAATTTACCCTTAATGTATTTATAATTATGAATTTAAATCTACTATTCTACTCTGTTTTCTCTTTGATATTTTCTTCTCTTTTTCTCTGTAGTTTTATATTAATTAAATGTTTTGTTATTTTATCTTTTTTGCATATTACCTATACATTTTTGTTGTGCAATTTTAGTACCTGCTTTATAGTTTACAGTATATATCTTTAATTCATCATAGTAGATACTGTTAAAATAACGAACTGGGCTACAGATGTAGCTTAATAGTAGAACATTTACTTGAATGCCTGAGGACCTGAGTTTAATCATCAGCACTACAGTAGCAGTAGTAGTAGACCATTTCACATATAGTATAAGAACATTACAACAATATATTTCTTTTCTGAATGTAGTGATGCAAAACTCTAATTCCAGTGGGGCTGAACAGATACTTCACAGACGAAGAAATACAATTGATCAACAAATATATGAAAAAATGGTCAGCATCTCTAGCAATTAGAGAAATTCAAATCAAAACTACACTGAGATTCCATCTCACTCCAGTCAGAATGGCAAATATCAAGAATACAAGAAAAAAATTGTATATTGTATAATCTGGAATATTACTCAGATTTAAAGAAAATTTGGTGAGGATGTAGGAGAAAAGGTACACTCATACATTGCTGGTAGGGCTGCAAATTGGTGCAACCATTCTGGAAAGCAGTATGGAGATACCTCAGAAAACTTAGAATGGAACCACAATTTGACCCAGTTATTCACATCTTCAGTTTATACCCAAAAGACTTAAAAGCAGCATGCTAGAGTGATGCAGCCACTCCAATGTTTATAGCAGCTCAATTCACAATAGCTAAACTGTGGAAGCAACCTAGATGCCCTTCTACAGATGAATGAATGAAGAAAATGTGGTACATATAAACAGTGGAATATTACTCAGAATTAAAGAAAAATGAAATTATGGCATTTACTGATAAATGAATGAATCTGGAGAATATCACATTAAGTGAAATAAGCCAATCCCAAATAACCAAAGGTTGAGTGTTTTCTCTGAAACATGGATGTTAATTCACAATAAGGTGGGGAGCTAAGGAAGAATAGAAGTAATTTGGATTAGACAGAAGGGAGTGAAGGAGGGAGAAAGAGTACACTTGAGAAGGGTTGAGAAGGACAGTGGAATGAATCAGACATTATTACCTTGCGTGCATATATCATTATACGACTGGTGTAATTCTATATTGTGTACAACCAGAAAAAAAGAAGTTAGTATGATATGTCAAAATGCATTTTATAGTCATATATAACTAATTAGAACAAATAAAAAATTGTGCAGAAAAAAGAGGACTGATAATAGCATTTTAATATCTGTAAGAAAGTGAAGTCTGGGTTATCATGGAATTGATTTTTAATTTTCCTTTTGTGTGGAAAGAGAATGTTCTTTGTGGTATGGATTCTTTGTTGCTTGTTGAAACTTTTTTTGTGTGTTAACACAAAAAAGATCAATTTTTATAAATGTTTCACTTATAAGTAGATACTTGAAAATACAAATTATATTTTCTATAACTGTATTTCAACATCTATCACTATGCCAAGAACATGGTAGGATTTACCTCAGAGTTTACCTAGCTTTTTACATGAAACACAGTGCTTGTATTGCAACTTCAGAATATCTCTAACATTTTGTTCTGTGACGTAGAAATTTGTAGAGACATGTTATGTCCCAGATACGTCCAAATCTATAATATCACTGAACCACACTGTAAATGGACAGCATGAATGTCTTTCTTCAACTCTCTGGAGGAATGTTCCTCAGATATAGCCAGCTGCATCAGCATCAACTCCAAAGCTCTTAAAAAATGCAGTTTCTGGGGTCCAGATGTACTGAATCAGAATGTCTAAGGATGGGGACTGAGCATCTGATCTTAAGGTTACCCTCAGCTTTGATTCTGATCTACACTAATATTTGAGAACTACCAACCAGGAACCATCAGTTTTTCTTTCAAATAATAAGAAATGTATACCATTTTCTGAAAAAGAAGTCATAACTTATGGGTCTCTTCACTGGTTCCCAAACTCTCCTCTCTCTTGCTCTCTCTCGCTCTCTTTTATAAAGTTTGTTTTAATTAGTTATACAAAACAGTAGAATGCATTTTGACACATTATATACAAATGGAGCACAACTTCTCATTCCTCAGGCTGTACATGGTGCAGAGTCATAACAGTAGTGTAATCATATAAGTATATAGGAAAACAATGTCCATCTCATTCTATTGTCCTTCCCATCTCTACAGCCCCACCCTTCCCCTCACTCCCCACTGCACAATGCAAAGTTTCTTCATTCTTCCCTACTACCAACCCACACACTATAGACCAGTATCCACTTATCAGAGAAAACATTTGACCTTTGGTTTTTTGGGATTCACTTATTTCAACTAGCATGATATTCTCTAGTTCCATCCATTTGCTTGAAAATGCCAAAATTGTATTCTTCTTTAAGGCTGAGTAATATTCCATTGTGTATATATACCATTTATCCATTCATCTGTTGAAGGGCATCTAGGTTGCTTCCATAGTTTAGCTATTGTGAATTGAGCTGCTATAAATGCTGTGGCTGTTTCACTCTAGTATGCTAATTTTAACTGGGTCAAATGGTAGTTCTATTCCAAGTTTTCTGAGGAATCTCCATACTGCTTTCCAGAGTGGTTGCACCAATTTGCAGTCCCACCAGCAATGTATGAGTGTACCTTTTTCCCCACATCCTTGCCAACACTTATTATTATTTGTATTTTTTATAATCGCCATTCTGACTAGAGTGAGATGAAATCTTAGAGTAGTTTTGATTTGCCTTTCTCTAATTGCTAAAGAGTACGAACATTTTTTCATATGTTTGTTGATCAATTGTATATCTTTTTCTGAAAACTGTTCAGTTCCTTAGCCCATTTGTTGATTGGGTTATCTGTCTTTTTGGTGTTAAGTTTTTTGAGTTCTTTATATATTTATGCTCTATAAGAGGTGTATGTGGTGAAGACATTTTTTCATTCTGTAGGCTCTCTCTTCACATTATTGTTTGTTTCCTTTGCTGAAAAAAAAAGCTTTTTAGTTTGAATCCATCCCATTTATTGTTATTGATTTTACTTCTTGCACTTTAGGAGTATTGCTAAGGCCAAAATCTCTGTTTTCACATATAAACATGCTGAGATCTTATAGAAGAAAATTAATGTGCATTGCCTCTAGGTATCACAGTAGTTACTATCATATTGTTTTAGCCAGCTTTTTCCTGATGTGACTAAAAGTCTTGACCAGAATAATATAGTGAAGGAAAAGTTTATTTGGGGTCTCACAATTTCAGCGGTCTCAGTTCATAGACAGCTGGCTCCATTTCTTATGGTTTGGAGTGAGGTAGGACATCATAGTAGAGGAGTAGGGTGGAGGGAAGTAACTCGCATGATGATCAGGAGGCAGAGAGAGAGACTCCACTTGCCAGATACCAAATATATATCCCAGAGGTACACCTTCAATGACCCAGCTGCTCAAGCCACAACCTACCCACTCACAGTTAACTCTCAGTTAATCCCATCAGCAGGTTAACTCACTGATTGGGTTAAGACTCTCCTAACCCAATCATTTCTCCTCTAAACTTTTTTTCATTGTCTCACACATGAGCTTTTAGGGGATACCTCACATTGAAACCATAGCACACATGTATTTTTTCCAATTAAGACCTGAGCATAATCCTGTGACATGATATAGTAGGTTGAAAGGTGGCACCCTGCTATGTTCATGTCCTAAGTCTTGTGAATGTTGCCTTATTTGGAAAAAGAATTTTTGCAGACGTATTCAGTTGAAAACCCTAGAGATGAAATCATCTGAGATCACCTGGTAGCCTGTAGCTTCATTTTAAGAAACAAGGGAGGGCTGGAGATGTAGTTTAGAGGTAGAGTACTTGCCTAGCATGTATAAACCATGGGCTCAATTCCCGGACCCACACACACACACACACAAAAAAAAAAAAAACCCACAGACACAGAGAAAGCCTATAGCAATGCCAATATTGGAATTGTGCTGCCAGAAATCAAAGAACCACCAGAAGATGAAAGAGGCAAAGAAGGATTCTCTCCTGGAGCTCCCATAGGTAGTACAGCTTTGTCAACACTGGGCAACCCCATAAACCTATGGGGGAGGAAGTTGCCACCCTTTAAAAGACTTACTGTACTTTTAAAGTTGTTCTTTTATTTGTTTCAGATAAAACGGTTTGGAACAACTTAGGAGGAGCCAGGCAGGTCACCTAGTTACTCCGATTCATCCTTTTAAACAATATAGTGTAACATGGGTTTATTTCTGAGCATGCCTGGAAGCATTGAGGTCTGCCAACTTTCCTTTTTGAACATTGATCTCTGACCTTGAACTGAGTATACTCATAAATGTTTACCCCCACGTGTGCTTTCCTATATGACTATGTATAGGCTCCCAAACCTAATCCCCATGCTTTCTTTGTTCCAGGACAGCATTAGTTTGCAAGTAACCCCAGTGCTCTCCTTACCTGCTTCAGGTAGTAAATCTTCCTCCACTCTTTTGTCTCCTGGTTGTGCTTTGTCACTTGCGCTCACAAATTCATTGCATTCGCTTACATGGTTTAAGCACATTTCCTTCTACCTTAAAGGATCCTGGAATAATAGAGGGAAGTGAAAAGACTGAGGGATGTTTTAGAACTCCTAAAAGTTGTGTGGGAATCATTTTGGTTGGAACAATGTGGACCACCTTGCCCTTCACCCATAGGTAGTCTAGTTCCATTCATGGCACAGCCACTGGTAGCACACCCAAAGACTTCAGCTGTAACCATCCACTCTCCCAGAGCTGGGAACTTGCCTGATATCATCCTTCACTCTGTTAGAACTACCAGGGTGATGTAAAGAATTAAACACACGGAGGAGATAGCCTGCAACGTAGGAGGGGAACTGATAATGTTACAGGGCTGGAGGCTTTGGGGAAACTGAGGCAGTGTGAAGACCCTCCCCCTTTCAATCCCACCTCCTGAGATTGAGTCAGAAAGATTTTTAGACATTTCACTCAGAGTAACAGGCATGAGTTTTTTTAAAAAAGGGTAGGAAAAGGGAAGAGAGGACAGTCTCAAGGGAGAGGGTGGATCCTCTCAGAGAAGAGAGGGGCAGTTCGGTTTCACTGGGGATCCCAGAGGTGTTTCCAGAGTCATGCCCAGGTCCACCTCTTGACTTTTGACTGACAGCAATATGACATCAGACTTTCAAGTACCCACTGCCTTGACAACTCTAGGTCACTCTGGCCCATGCTGAAACTGATTCGAATTGTATTCTTAACCACAAATTCCTATAGATTTTGTGACTAGGAGGAATTATCCTTATATCCCTGAATTTCAGGATCTGGTTTATGAAAATGTTCACAAAGTTTCCCCCTTCAGGGCAACTTGGGTCACTGTTATTGACCTTATTTCAGCCTTCATTTCTCCTGCAGATAACAGGTAGTTTGCTGAGGAATCTGACATATCCTGTTCACTAAGGCCTGGCAGGGCTGCAGATAAATTACTTCTTGGAAAAAAAAATGTATGTGGGGGTGAGCACAGTGGGCCCATTTTATAAAATTATTCCCTTAACTTTTTTATGTTCCCAATGCTCACATCTCTCTGCCCCCTATCATCAGACACTTGTCCTGGTGACAATGCTAAGCATGACCCATTTCAAAAACAACTCTCTAAAAATATATTACATTTGTAAAGTATTCATGGATCTAAAAGCACTTCAGAGTAGCTTTAAGATGAAAGTATTAGCTTTAGATTCAGACAGACCTAGGCTGGAATTCTAACTTAGCCATTTGTCAGCTATAATGAGCCTTGAAGCATGTTGCTAAACCTCCTTGAGGTTTACAAAACAGTCTTGGTTCTTGGGGATGCTGGGAGGATTAGAAGAGAAAATGTAAAGGACTTAGTGTAAAGTGACTGGCAACCAGGAGGGCTTAGCAGTAGCTAGAATTCTTATTCAATGTCAACACAACATGGCGTTAACTCCCTTTCTTTGCTTTACCCCACCCCACATTCTCAGGCTCTTCCTTTTCTTAAAATTTAGGCGGATAATTGATGAGCCTTGTAGGAATAACTTGAGCCTCTGTTATGATTAGCAATTTATTAAAAGTTTCTTTGTAGTTTAAAATTAATTTGAATACTTAACCTACTGCTGTTATGTTTTTCGGGGGTGACTTGGAAATGTCAGGTGTGGTGGACGTGAACTACTACTGACTGGAGATGACTGAACATGTGAAGGTTAATGACAGTAGATATTTTTAAAAAGTATATGAGATCATTAAATTATTGATGATGTTTTTGCTGCAGTAGATTCATAAATAATACATGTTTAAAGGTCCATTTCCTTTACATTTCTTCATGGACTACTAAAGAGTTTTCCTGTTTTGAGTTTAAAAAGAACTGACAGTTGTAGAAAGGTCAGAAAAATGTTCATTCGTGCAGTTTTTACACCAAAAAAAAAAAAAACCCTCAAACTTTAAATAAGAACATACTCAATTTTATATAACCATATCAAAAGGTCTCCTTTATTTTGGGGGCAGAATGGGCAACATATTTAATTTAGCAAACAGGAGCGGAAAAGCTCAAAACAATTTTTATAATAAAAGTGTCACATTAAAATTTATATTATAAAAGTTTTATATTATAAAAACTTTATATTATAAAAAGTTTTCACCCTCAGTAAACCTCCAAATTGAAGCTAGAGTCTATCAATTAAAAAACGGGAGAAAACCAACAATTACTCTCTGAAGCTTATCAATTTCCTTAACAGATTAGCTCTTCAGAATGTATTATTCCAAAGGCAGTGGTGTACAGTAACTGAGGACAGATATTGGGGAAGACTGGGAAATCAGCTATGGTTAACTGCTACCCAGGCTTGGCCTTCCCTGGATCTGTGATGTCTCAGAAATTACGTGCAAAATTCTATTTACATAAGGAAAAGTTTTCATCTGATTTAACTTATTCAAATTCCTGCTACTTCTCCCTATTTCCTTTTAGAACTGGATAAGAGAACAATGGGAGGTAAAGGGAGAAAGAAAGCAAAGCTCTTTTAGTGTTAATCAGCTCTTACCTGCCCAGGGCCACAGGTTCCTCACTCACCTCCCTTTCTCCTTTCTACTTCACTAAAACAAAGCACTCTAAATTTTTGGTTCAACAATATGGCTGAACAGAAACTAATTCCTAGAATATGAATATAAAATATTATCCAGCAACATCTGGAAAGAATACAGAATCTTTGATTCTTTTGTTTCCTTTGCTTTGTTTTGTTTGATGGTACTGGGGATTGAACCCAGGGACCTTCTACCACTAAACTATGTGGCTGCAGTTTTCTCCTCCTCCTCCTCCTCTCCTTCTCCCCCCCCCTTCCCCTCCTCATCCTCTTTCCCCTCTTGGNCCACCCCCCTGCAAAAGTCCCTCCTGTGACACCGGTGTTGAGGACCAGGTTCGAGTCCTGTTCCCCTGCTGTTGAAGACTAAACAGCAGAGAAATACCCAGGCAAGTGCAAACAGTTTTATTTAAAGGATAGAACAGAGAGACAGACAGACAGAGCCACCTCTGCAGAGGCAGAAGAAGGGTCCAAGATGGTGCCCCAGGGAGTGGGATGTCCTGCCCCTTTTATATATTTCAGATTTCCTTTCTTCTCCTGTACCCTCCTCCTCCTCTTATCAGATCTGAAAGTGAGAACAAAGCAGCCCAGGGACACAGGAAGGAAAGGGGTTCAGGAGCAGCCCTGGGGCGTTCATTAACCACTCTTTTCAGGGAGGAACAATTCCCTGGAGGAGGTAACCTTGCCAACAGGTGGGGAGGAGGGGAAGTATCCTGAAGGATTAGCATTTTATTTCCCTGATCCCATCATTCATTGCTGTCTTTTTGCCCCCACCACCACCACTTGCTCCAGGCACTTGATACAGAGGGACAGAGTTAGCTGCCCTGGAAGAAAGCTGGTGCTAAATTTTGGTGTATTCCAAAGGATTCCTCCTGTAGAGTGGTTCTGTAAGCTGACAGGAGATGAGCTACACAGAAGGTCTGTTTGATGTGGGATGAAACAAAGGACATGAACTTGATAGGGGACAAACAGATGAGAATAGTGAGAACAAGAGGTTAAGGGAAGAATTCTTTAAAATGGACCCACTTTACATGGGCCCACACGTGCTTTCTTTTCCAAGAAGCAATTTACCTGCAGCCCTGCCTGGCTTAGGTAGACAGGATATGCCCCATTCCTCAGAAAAGTACCCTATCTGCAGGAGAACAGGAGCCCCAAAATAACATGGACAAGAGAAACCAAAGTTACCTAAAGGGGAAAACTTTTGTGACCCTTTTCATAGACCAGATCCCAAAACTCAGATAGAAAAGGGTAATTCCTCCTGTCCATAAAAATCTGTAAGAATTTATCAAATCAGTAAGAATCTATAGTTAAGAATCCAATTAGAACTGGTTAGAATGGGCCAAAGTGACCTAAAGTTGTCATGGCAGTGGGTACTTGAAAGTCTGATGTGCTTCTGCTGTCAGTCAAAAGTCAAGAGGTGGACTTGGGCAGGATTCTCTGGAGTCACCAATAAAATTGGAGTGCAGGATAGGCAAACTGTCCCTCTCTTCTCTGAGAGAACCCCCTCTACCTTGAGAGTGTCCCCTTTCCCTTTTCCTATCCCTTCAATAAACTCATTGCCTGTCACTCTGAGTGACATGTCTGAAATCTTTCTGACTTGGTTACCAGAATCAGGGTTTGAAGGTGGTTCTTTGACCTGTCTCATTTTCCCAGAAGGCCCCAGTCCTGTAACAAAAGGATCATTTTCTTGAGATTGCAATGTATGTTTAGTAGAAAATATGAAAAACAAACCGATTAAAATCTGAATCTTGGAAAATAGTCAATTCGAATTGGGATGTGAGATGTATTTTACCTATCATTGTAAAGTGCCGTTCCAAATTTTTCCTCTCTTTTTTTCTTTCCTTTGTACTGGGGATTGAACCCAGGGGCATTCTACCACTGAGCCACCTCCCCAGCCCTTTTTATATTTCCATTTCAAGACAGGGTCTTGCTAAGTTGCTTAGAGTAACTTCTAAGTTTCTGTGGCTGGACTCGAACTTAGGATCCTCCTGCCTCAGTCTCCCAATTCACTGGGATTATAAGTGGTGATTTTTTCTTTTTATCACTTTAGGTTTTTTGCAAACTTCACATGATACTTTAGCAAAGGACAAAAATCCATCTTGCTAAAGAGAAGAAATGAGTAACATCTTGGATGACATATCTGAAGCTCTTGGCGCAGTGTGTGGTCTAAGTCTAGAACTAAATTAAGTATCAATTCCTCTTTTGTTCCCTCAAGAGATGTGCGGTCAATAGAATTTTGAGGGAAGTTGTTAGTCTGAGTTCTGTGTATGTATAAAGCCTGCAGTATTTTTAATGATGTGGTAGAATATTTAGTTGGGAAGGCCCTGAGAGATCATCTCTGGTTCTGATTGCTCTTTAACTAACATTAAAATCTGATCTGAAGGCTCAATTCATCAGAATTCTATTGACATGAGACTGAACAACAGGAAAATTTTTAAGAAAACCAATTGATGATCAAGATGTTTAAATAAAATGAAAATATTCAGAGGGCATCCATTACTTTTTTTTTTCTTTTTTCTTTTTGATACTGAGGATTGAACCCAGGGGTGCTTTAAAGCTGAATTATATCCCCATTCCTTTTAATTTTTTAAAGTTTTTTTATTTTGAGACAAATCTCACTAAATTCCCGAGATTGGCCTCAAACTTGTGAAATTCCTCTCTCAGCCTCCCAAATCACTGGGATTTCAGGTTTACACCACTGAGCCTGGCCTGTTCCTTTCATTCTCCATCATCTAATCTCTAGACCTGGATGGTAGTGACTGTAGTCAGAAAGACAAGGCACTTGAAGCACTGAAATCAGAAAACAAATCTAAGTTGAACTTACTAAGACAGGACTGGGAATTCATATTTTTAGAAAGTGTTCTAACGAGATTAAGCCTTGATTTACCAGAGAACTCAGTGAATCCAAATATGCTCTTTGGGACCTAGTATGCATTTCATCTGTATTCGGAGTCTAGTAAATGTGTATTTATCCCCTAAGGATTGTGGTTAAGATTGCAGAAGTTCTCTAAGCCACTGCAATGTTTTCCATCCTGCCTAGCATTCCCTCACTGCCTTTCTTCACCTTTCTTGCACGAAAAGAGATCTGGGGTGACAGGAAATGTGACTGTTCATCTGACATTGCATGGCGTCTTCTTTATTTGCCCTTCATGTCTGCCACAGCCTCTGATGCTGGAACAGCCGAGTCACATTTTGTGAATGTTTTTATTTCACAGAAGACACACGTGATGGCAGTAGGCTTCTGATGATTTAAAGGTTTGATGGGTGCAGCTGTCTGGTAGCTCTTTGTCTTCCACAATCTTTTGCCTAGAAAAAGGAATTCTAATGTGTTTTAATCATGCTGACCAGCAAGGGTCAGGGATTCCTTCACTTGGGTTTGTGTCTCTGGTTGTGTATATTAATACCTTCCTTTAAAGGTAGGTTTTATTTCTGCTTATCTCCTATAACCTTTTAGCTTCGTGTATTTACTCTTTTTCTCGTTGTGCTTGAATAAGCAGATATGAACGATTCTAGGTAAATATATAAAGTGTCTGTATAGGAAGCAACACTGTTATAACTGCTGATTAATCTGGTATTGATTAGTTCAGTTTAACTTGTCAGAGGAGATTTTTGAGAGGTGGGATGGAGAGCACAATGCTGTAAATCATTTTATTTTATTTTTCTAATTAAAATATAATAAGAACCATACAGTCTTCTATCTTTCTCTGCTGTGGATGTATTCTACTCATGGAATTGTAGGTATATTTAATATGTTTTTCAAAATGGTGATTTATTTGTTAGCTGATAATATTACTCAATCTATGAACCTTTCCATTTTGTAGGTACTTATTTTCATTTTGGAAAATAGGTCACTTGATTATGCTGAAATATTATCCTAAGAGTAAAATTATTCATTTTCAAAGTTAAAACTTAGAACTGCTGCTGAGCTGAGCAAAATCACATTTCCAGGTGCTGTTGGGTTTGCAGGGACTTGCTCTTCAACACTGATGGAGGGTTTACTTAAAATGTGTCAAAGGAGAGAAAATGGGTAACCAGGAGGATTTTTTTTCATTGTTGTCTTACAAAGAAATGTTTTTATCATTGTTAGTTACTATAGTAAAAGTGACATTTAAAATTTCCCTCTCCTGTTAAAATCTCAGTGTTTCAGGGTTTCCAATGCATTTTCCATGCCCCTCTTCTCATGTGGTAATGTAATAATAGTTAGTCAGCTGTCTGTTTTTGCCTGATGAACTTTTCCAAACCTTTCAGTTTTATTTTATTTATTCTTTCAAGGTACAAATCTCTTCAGAAAACTTGTGAAATTTCAGATGTCCAATTTGGATTCTGTAAGGGGAAATGTATTTAAATGGGGTTTTAGTGGAATAAATTATGTCAAGTGATAGCATCGACTTACCTTTAATGCATTAACTTATCTTGGAAAAGTACAGAGACACGTGTCACTATTGTCCTGAATTTAATGACTGAAAATGCTATTAAAAAACCTAATTTTGAATTATTCTTAAAACATTTTAACTAGATTTGCTTTACAAAACTTGCATTCTTAAAATCTCCCAAATTATTGAATTTCAAATTTGGTTTTCAGAAGGAGATGGCTTGTGAAGACCTTAATGAAGTGCCTGTGTCATTGTGCTTGATGGAGTGTCCCCACCTAAACATCTTGTTGGCTGTAGACACAGATGTCAGTATTTTAGATCCGAAAGGGCAGGGCAGGGCTTTCCCTCCCTTGCCAGAAAGCTTCTAGCTCCACTGGTGGGACTATAAGTTCCGTTCAGCAACATAAACAGAAAGGCCAAGCCTCCTGTCTGTCTATCCTTCAGTGTTTGTGGTGCATTGGACTTTAAAAGTGTTCTTCCCAACATTATTTTCTTTGATGTTGCCCTAGGTGTGGGATGTAGGCATAATTAATATTGTCTCCATCCTCAAGGGAAGCAGTGGAGGCTAAAGGGCGAGGTTCAGTGGGCACCGTGCGAGAGTGTGCAGGTGGAGCTGGTGACAGTGATGGGGCGCTGGTTGGTGGGCACAATGCACTCCTGGAGGGACCTGGTGACCGAAACGCCCCTGGCACCTCCCTAGTGCCAGCACTGGCTCTGAGTCCCTAACTCTTCCCTCTCTGGCCACGCAGGCTGTGCAGGATGTGCATCCGAGGAGAGACTCTTCCACAAACTGTTTTCTCGTTATAACCGGTTCATCCGGCCCGTGGAAAACGTTTCCGATCCTGTCACCGTGTATTTTGAAGTGGCCATCACACAGCTGGCCAACGTGGTGAGTGTCAGGCATTTGCCACGTGTTCCTCTGGAGGCTCTGACTCCGATGTCAGAGAAGTCCCCACATTTGAGGGGACACTTTCTTCAGTAAAGCTCCACTTGTTCACCTTAGATGGTGATTGTCTGGAACTGCTTTTGGGACCAGTTTATGAAACAAAGAAGTGGAGGGAAGTTGAAGGGAGAATTAGAAGAGCTGTACTTACTATGGATTGGGTTGTTGTAAATACAGAACTGAGCTGCATCTAGAGTCTGGGTGGCCCACTCACTGGACAGCATTGCTTCAAATCCCTGGTTAATGAGTCCTTTCAGGTCATCGTTCTGAAGATGGTGAGAGGTAACACTGAAAGCAGAGCTTGGCTACTAGTATCAAAGTTTTTTGTTGTTTTTTAGGCGCTGCTTAAATACAAGATGATTTTTTTCCCTTATGTAATGGAAATCTGAAATTTTGCAGTCTAGGAGTTTAGCACGAGGTGGCTTCATGATGTGAGCAATTGTGTGTTCAGTTGCCCAGGTTATGCACTGCACAACTCCAGAGGATGTCACTTACATGGGCTATGATGATAAGAGCATAAGCCAACTATGGCAACAGTGACCAAGGTTCCTTCTATCTTTTTACTTCACTATCCTTTGCATGTGACTTCTTCCATTAGTGTTGCTTCATGTTCCAAGATAACTGCTGTCTTTCCTCTTATCACATTCATATTTTGGGCAAAAAGCAGGAGGAAGGGAGAAAAGGGTTAAAGGGGCACATACCAGACATTTGTGACCTCTTCAGGGAGCTTTCTTAGAAGTCTTCCCAACAACTTCTTCTTTCTGTCTTCATCCCCTCTTGTTGCCAGAGAAAGTTGGGAAAGTAGCTTTTTTAAACTGAAATTTTACTGTTTGAAATAATTTGATTAAACCCAGTTATAAGAAATAATAGAGAAATTCCTTATATGTTTTGCCCAGTTTCATCGACTATCTCTCCTCCATTTCTAAAGTAGTGTCATTACAAGAACATTACATAGGGCTGATGCTGTGGCTCAGTGGTGGAGTGCTCCTCTACCATGCATGAGGTGCTGGGTTCGATTCTTAGCAACCCATAGAAGTAAAATAAAGATATTGTGTCCATCTAAAAACTGAAAAATAAATATTAAAGAAAACATTACATATACATAGAATATGATGACTTGCAGCCTTGGCTCTTTTGCTTAGTGTTATCTAAGTGTTGAATGTATCAACGGTGTGTGTTCCTTCTCGTCACTGAGTAGTGTCCCATGGTTCTGATGTACCACAGTTCATTTAATCATTTGCTTGTTGAAGAACATTTGGGCTCATTCTAGTTTTTTTGGTTTATTATGAATAAAGCTGCTATGAACATTCGTTAAAGGTTTTTGCATAAACATAAATCTTCATATCTCTAGGATTAATACCCAGGGGCACTGCATGGCTGCGTCACATGGCAGTTATCAGGTGAGCTGTGGGGATGGCTCTGTGATGTTCTAACTGCCAGGATACTTTGTCCCAATTACGTTCACACCCCCTGCTGCTGTCTGAGCCCCCAGCTGGACCCTAAAGATCCAGAGAGCTCTATGTGGAAGTATGTTTGTTGCCATGCAACCTGACCTTGGTCACAGTCTTCTATCTTTCAGGGCAGGAGAACGTCTACTCCTGCCTCACAGAGATGCCTAGCCAGTGTTCCTAATGGCTTGGCAGACCTGAAATGGCAAACTTGGTAAAATTAGTAGCCTGCTTGGCCTTGTGGATCCATGTCTCTGAGTCTATTGCTGTGGATCCAGTATATTGGAAATTGTGACTCAAAACTTGCAATACAGCTGGAGCATCACCTAATTCATTTTCCTCAGAAAGAAATGGAAGATGGTCCCAAGGATGTGAGGTGGTATCGTGGGTCTCTGGCCTCCTCCAGGGGGGCTGTCTGATTACAGGGCACATGTTCATTGGTGTGGCCTGGAACTGGATGGACACCTTGGCTTTCTAGACGAGCTCCTGATCCAAATCGGTTGACACCTCTGAGGGTGTCCTTACCTCCACACACCAGCTCCATACTGAGGAAGTGTAGCAGGGGAGAAAGGGCTACTGCTAGAAGGGTATTATCAACTGATTTTAGCTCCCAGGACACAGTGTAGAACACTAGTTCAGAGAGGAAGCAGGCTTTGAAAGATGGTTGAAGTTTATTCCAGTTACCTCTGAATTTATTCCAGTTACTTCCTGAAACTGAGACTGCAGAACTTGTCTTTTCTTGACTGACATCTCATGGATTTATTGACATGACTCCTGCTAACCTATGCAGATTGCAAAGTGACCCCTGTATGATCAGAATGCATTGACTTTAGGCTTGGGTAACTGTAAAACAATGCTGGCCACCGCCTGCTAGTTCTATGTTTTCTGGGATCAATAGGAAACCATGAATGTAACTGTTTTTGCTGATCTTTTTAAACCTTTGGACTTATCATGGCTTGACAACCCATTTGAAGGAGGAAGCTTGCCTCTCTAGGAAAGGCAGTAGAGAGCATGAAATGAAAGAGTAGAAAACTGCAGAGTGGCCCGGGGAACCAGGGCAGAATGGTGTCTGAGCCTCAGCACAGCGCCCTGAGCCTCAGTGGAGTTCATTTAGTCTAGAGGGTTCTTGGGTGCCTTGGGAAGCTGGGTTGGCTGAGCAAGTCTTGGGAATCAACTGCTGGCCACTGTCGACAGCCCTTGGACTATTGTGATGTAAAACTACCCAAGGTTCTAGATGAATCTTTGGTAACTTTCACACTGAGAGTTGGTAGCCACTTAGGAACTTATTATACTGGGGATATTGGCCTGGAATGCTTTTCCTCCAAATAGCCTCATTTAAGAATCTGCTTAGACATTACTTCCTCAGAGAAGGCTTCTTTGGCCATCTTGTATAAAATAGATGTATGTGTGTTTTATGTGTGTGTGTACCTGCACATGGACTACTCTATGAGAGTTATCTATTCATAGGACTTATCTTTATGTCATATTATATTGTGTGTGTGTGTGTGTGTAAATTTTATATTTCCCCAACTACCAGCTAAGACACATGAAGATAGAACATTTTCCCATGTTACTTCTCTATTCCCAGTATTTACATAGCACATAATAGTTACTCAATAAAAATTTGTTTCATGAGTGATTGAAGGGGTGGCTTGGGTAGGGAAAGGGAATATGTAGTGGGTGGGTAGCAGATTCCAGCTGGGAAACTCCATGAGGCTGATGTTTTTGGTAGATGCTGAGGGGAAAGCAAGGACCTGGGTTTGGGTATCTGTATCCTCTGCAATACTTTCTCTCCCTCTTTTCCAAGACACTCTCTCCTCTTCTTTTTTTCCTTTAATGGAGTCAGAAAACTTTATGGGTTATGGTGAGCACAAAGACTTCAGAGAGGAGGTGAGACCTAAATCAGCTTAGACCGATTAAAGCCACATTTCCTTTAAAGTCCACAGCATCGGGGCCAGATGTGGAAATATTGCATTTCTGGCTGCATGCTAAATAAATTTTGTTGTTTGTTTTTGGTATTTATTTTTTTAGTTGTAATTGGACACAATACCTTTATTTTATTTATTTTTATGTGGTGCTGAGGATCGAACCCAGGGCCTTGCACGTGCTAGGCCAGCACTCTACTGCTAAGCCACAATCCCAGCCCAATAAATGCTTTTTTAAATATTGCTTTTTCAGTCTTCTTGCTTTCCTTCATTAGCAAGAGTCACTCAGATTCATCTCTCTTTAGTTGTGATTCTTGCTATAAGATCTACCTCTATTAGCAAGTACATGTGAAGCTAAAAATATGATTTCTTTTTCCCAGGATGAAGTAAACCAGATCATGGAAACCAATTTGTGGCTACGTCACGTATGTCTCTCTCTCTTTGAACTGTGGTCCTCACATGTCCACTCAATATCAGATGGATAGAACCCACTGGCATGACCTTTTTCCATGCCCATCTTGTGATAGACATACCTTACAGCTGACTTGATGTAGGTTTTACAGGTGCAGAAACCTAGTGACAAATGTCTCTCCGACACAGAGACTTTCTATTTTCTGCTTTCTAATCTCCTATTTTTAACTTGGGCTTCAGATTCTGATGCTTGCTCACTCCTTGATCTCTGCTGCCCCAGGCCTGGAGAGGTCAGTAGCCGAGATTCCCACCAGCTGACTCTATCAGTTATATTGTCTCCTCACTTAAAAAAACTTGATAACTTTACACAGATTTGGAAACAAACTCATCATCACACACAGTTTTAATATTAGAAATGGGTTACTACTACAGTTTGACTATAGTTCATGGGACATGGAAGTCAAGCCTATAACCTCAACCAGATAACTAACAATTAATAGAAAATTATCTAGTTAAATATTGCCCCCCAAAACAACTCAACTATTTAGCCCCCTATTCCCCATGTATATAATTTACCGGCTTTTGCTAGAAACCCTGCAGTCTTCAAATAAGAATTTATTTATTTTTTTAAAAATCTGTTGATCCAACATAAGGAAGACAGTTATTTAAAAATTTTAAAATTATTCTTATTCATTTCAGATCTGGAATGATTATAAGTTGCGCTGGGATCCAATGGAATATGATGGCATTGAGACTATTCGTGTTCCGGCGGATAAGATTTGGAAGCCTGACATTGTTCTCTATAACAAGTATGAGTGTCTGACAGTCACGGTCTCTTTCCCAAGTTACTTTTGGCACATGCCAATCCACAGGGAGTCGTATTGATGTGTTTGATTTATTTTACAGTGCTGTTGGTGATTTCCAAATCGAAGGCAAGACAAAAGCCCTTCTTAAATACGACGGCATGATCACCTGGACCCCACCAGCTATTTTTAAGAGTTCCTGTCCTATGGATATCACCTTCTTCCCTTTTGATCATCAAAATTGTTCCCTGAAGTTTGGTTCCTGGACATACGATAAAGCTGAAATTGATCTTCTAATCATTGGCTCTAAAGTAGACATGAATGACTTTTGGGAAAACAGTGAATGGGAAATTGTTGATGCCTCTGGCTACAAGCATGACATAAAATACAACTGTTGTGAAGAGATATACACAGACATAACCTATTCCTTCTACATTCGGAGATTGCCAATGTTTTACACCATTAATCTGATCATCCCCTGTCTCTTTATTTCATTTCTGACTGTGTTGGTCTTTTACCTTCCTTCAGACTGTGGTGAAAAAGTGACACTTTGCATCTCAGTTCTGCTTTCCCTGACTGTGTTTTTGCTGGTCATTACAGAAACCATCCCGTCCACCTCTCTTGTGATCCCACTGGTGGGTGAGTATCTGCTGTTCACCATGATCTTTGTCACACTATCCATTGTGGTGACCGTGTTTGTGTTAAACATACACTATCGCACCCCTACAACACACACCATGCCCAAATGGGTGAAGACAATTTTCCTCCAGCTGTTCCCACAGATCTTGATGATGAGGCGGCCTCTGGACAAGATGAAGGAAAAAAATTCCAAGCAAAATCCCGAAGTTCTTTCAGGTAAGCCTGTCAAGGTCAGGTTTGCTAATCGCAGAGAACCTAAACTTCTGAAGGAATGCTGCCACTGTCATAAGTCAAGTGGGGCAGCTACCAGCAAGAGAAGATTACGTCATCAGCCTTCACAATGGGCAACAGAGAATTTGGAGCACTCTCCTGAAGTTGAAGATGTGATTGATAGTGTTCAATTCATAGCAGAAAATATGAAGAGCCACAATGAAACAAAGGAGGTAAATACACATCTCCTCTCATTTAAAGACTTAGATCCTCAGTGTGAGTTGTGTTTGTAAGAGAGTCGGGCAGCTTTGTTATTATGCAGTTACTGATGGACTGACCTAGGGGTCAGAGCAAATCTCCACCAACTGAGGTAAACCTCAAATCTCAATCTGGTTAAAATGCATGTTCAGGGCAACCTTGGTTAATTAAACCAAGAACCCTTTCACAAGAAATGTTGACAAATTGAAGGGTGGAAAGGGAAAAGCTGCCCTGGAGGGGAAGAATTGACCGCAGAGCTTTGCAGCCTCCAAGTAGTGGGAGAAGGTGTGTGAGCTCCAGTGTTCAGCAACTCCAGTCCTGCTTGTTCTACTTGAGATGGATTGAATGAGCTTTGGGGATATTTTTAGTATCCACATATTCTGCTTCTGGTGCCCAGAGTCTAACTATAGAAGCACACAGCCTTCCCTCATTCTCCAAGGAGAGAGATCAAGGAAATCATGCCAGTTTTCCACTCCATAAGGATGACGAGCTAAGGGCAGCTGAAATCTTGTGCAGGCGCCTGGGTTTATTTTACATGACAGATGCTGGCATCCATATCTCTTAGTGAAAGGATATTGTGAGAGCTAATGTGCACCCCGTGGGTGAGGGGGCAGATACTAGGAATGCCTGCTATCTAGGGTAAAAAGTCTGGAAAAACTCACCTTTGGGGTGGCACTTTGTAAAGTCTAGGAGACAGAGTTCCTGTTGACTTAATTGCCATCAGGAAGGGCTCTCAAGACACAGCTGCAGAGACTTTACAGTTTGAAAAGCTGTTCTTCCTGCTCAGAGGGTCCTCAACAGTACCTCATGGCTTCCATTCCCCCCAACTGCATGCTTCACATCCACTCCCCAGGCTTACCATGGGGTCAGTGGTGCCAATGACAAGAGTTGAGCTATCTAACAGCTGCTTCTTGGGAGTGTTCCCTGTAGTCGGGAAAAATCTTTTGTGACCTAGGTATTCCTGACCCACCAGGTCTTCTGCATGCTCTATAGCCAGCTCCACGAGGTACCCATGGAGACACATCCACCCTCTTCAGACAAAACAAAATTTCTTTCATTTTTTGGGGGGTGAGGGGTGGTAACCAGGGATTGAACTCAGGGGCACTAGACCACTGAGCCACAACCCCAGCCCTCAAAACAAAATTTCTTATAGGTACTACTTAGAAGGCATGGGTTAACCAAAATGCCACCAACATTTGTTTTTAAAAGTACTGGGGAAATCTTTGAAAAAGAAAACGTTATGGAGCCGGGCGTGATGGCATACGCCTATAATCCCAGCAGCTTGGGAGGCTGAAGCAGGAGGATCATGAGTTCAAAGCCAGCCTCAGCAATGGCGAGGTGCTATTGGTGAGACCCTATATCTAAATAAAAAAATACATAATGGGGCTGATGAACTGGCTCAGTGGCTGAGTGCCTCTGAGCTAGTTCAATCCCCAGTACCTAAAAAAAAAACTTATGAAACAGAACATGCTTCCTTATGGTTTTTATTTTTAAAAATAGCTTTGACTTTTTGTTTGCATTTCAGGTAGAAGATGACTGGAAATATGTGGCCATGGTGGTAGACAGAATATTTCTTTGGATATTTATAATTGTCTGTGTGTTTGGAACCACGGGGCTATTTCTACAGCCGCTATTTGTGAACACAGAAAAATTTTAACATGTCTTTTCTCTTAGAAACTCACAGACTCTATATTTGTTCTGTATTCCTTACCACAGGAAAGGCCAAGTTCCCCATCTATTGAAACTGAAGACTACCTGGAAAAAAGAGGAATATATTGCAAATTTAGGAGTTGAAATGTAGCACAGGGGAGTACATTAAGATGTTTTATTACACACTAAAGCTCACAACTGGCAGCACCCATAAACTAACAGTGTCAGGTCAGCTTCTCTTTTCTTTTTTTTTTATTATTGGTTGTTCAAAACATTGCAGAGCTCTTGACATATCATATTTCATACATTAGATTCAAGTGGGTTATGAACTCCCATTTTTACCCCAAATACAGATTGCAGAATCACATCGGTTACACATCCACATTTTTACATAATGCCATATTAGTGACTGTTGTATTCTGCTACATTTCCTATCCTCAACTATCCCCCCTCCCCTCCCCTCCCATCTTCTCTCTCTACCCCATCTACTATAATTCATTTCTCTCCTTGTTTATTTTCCCATTCCCCTCACAACCTCTTATATGTAATTTTGTATAGCAATGAGGGTCTCCTTCCATTTCCATGCAATTTCCCTTTTCTCTCCCTTTCCCTCCCACCTCATGTCTCTGTTTAATGTTAATCTTTTCCTCCTGCTCTTCCTCCCTGCTCTGTTCTTAGTTGCTCTCATTATATCAGAGAAGACATTTGGCATTTGTTTTTTAGGGATTGGCTAGCTTCACTTAGCATAATCTGCTCTAGTGCCATCCATTTCCCTGCAAATTCCATGATTTTGTCATTTTTTATTGCTGCGTAATACTCCATGGTGTATAAATGCCACATTTTTTTAATCCATTCATCTATTGAAGGGCATCTGGGTTGGTTCCACAGTCTAGCAATTGTGAATTGTGCTGCTATGAACATCGATGTGGCAGTATCTCTGTAGTACGCTCTTTTAAGGT
>NW_026000225.1:2649531-2663005 GCF_001458135.2 Marmota marmota marmota | reverse complement strand
GCAGGTAGAATTCAAGGAAGGGGGAATAAGAAAATTGAAAAGAAATGAAAAGACAAAAGAAAAAAAATAGAAAAGAAAAAAAATAAAAAATTATAATAAAAAAAATAAAAATTTAAATTTAAAAAAAAAGAAATTTTAAAAACAAAAAAAATGAAAATGAAAAAAAAAACCCAAATTAAAAAAAAAATTAATAAATGCAGTCTTAGAGTTTGATTAACTTCTCTTCCAGTAGGTGGAGCTGTTCCCATCGGGCCAAGCTTCTCCTCTCCATACGCGGGAACCAATCACTGTGCAGCAGCTCCTCCTCCCAGACTGGGCGGGTCTCCAATCCTGAGTGCCTAGGGCCTTCTCTTGTGTCTAGTCACTTCCCCACTTTTCCTCAAGCCAGGCCCCGCTCACTGGTGACGCTCACCACAATACTGGCTACACGCCAGGTCTGCTGTGCCGGGAGCCCTGTTTTCATGAACGACTGGGCACACTCTCCCTGTTGCCATTCCTTTAGACCCTAAGTTTGTAGAGCTTGGGGCTGAGAACGCTCAGCGAAATTTGCTTGCCCTCCAGTAGCCACGCCCCTGGTAGCTGGTGCAAGAGACCTCAGTTGTCAGCACTGGTGGGAGCGGTAGCCGGGAGTTCCCCGCCACGGGTCCCGCGCCACTCCTGATTCCTTCGGTCTGGCTATTGGCTATTGTGCTCACGGGAGAGCTGGGAGGGGCCCTTAAGGTTTCCCCGCTGTGTGGAGAGGGAAGGCTAGGGGGTTACACACCTGTTGCCGCCAGTTTCAATGGAGTTATCTCCTCCACCGCATTCTGGTGACGTCAGTTCTCTGCCATGGTGGTATCCCATGCAAATGGCGACAGTTCGTTTCCCTTTGCCGGGTGACCAATGCGACGGGTGGGTCCTGACTGGCTCTCCCAAGCCCCGTTTCAATCCTGTGGCCACTGCCTATGAAGGCTCGGTTGGCATTTACCTCCATAGGTGCAGAAGGGCCAACCAGTTGTTTCAGCAGGATCGTTTAGTGCTGAGTCACAGCAGTTTGTCTGTGAGAAGCAGGCGAACGGGAGCTTGAATTCAGCAGATCCGGGCTCGGTGTGTGTTCTGAGAGGCCCAGACTGTTCACCCCAGATCCACGTCAGCTCAGCATTGCCTAGTGATCCTGAGCAAACAGCATTTAGACGGTTTACGACTCCCTATGCCTGCGCAGCTGAAGAGGTCAGAGACTTGATCTCTCTGCACCCGCCGCCATGTTGGATCTCAGCTTCTCTTTTCTATACACATTGGTTTTCCAGGGACATGAATGACATGTGGTCAAACCATGTAGTAAACATAAAGCCACACTGAAAAGAGATTCTGTTGTATCTCCACAGTTTATGCTGTTAATTAGTGTAATGACACATGAGATGTGAAATACTGATCCTTTGACCTTGTTGACATTTGCAACACTTGTGAACTCTCACATCCTTGCTTTCTTGTGCATGTCCATGTAATATAGTTCACACGCTTCAGCATTATTTGACACACAAATTGGTTAAAGGCAATAGATAAGAGTTTATCTTAGCAGACTCTGTTTAATTAACATTTGGTTTAGTAAGCTTTCTGTTATGTGACAAAGTACCTGAGATAATCAGCTTAAATGGAGGAAAAATTTATTTTGGCTCATGGTTTCAGAGGTTTTAGTACATGGTCACCTGGCCCTGTTGCCTCTGGGCCTATAAGACGCTACATCATGGTGGAAGCATCTTGTGGAGGAGGCCTGCTTACCTCATGGCAGCTGCAAAGCAAAGAGAAAGAGAAAGGCTGAGGTCCCCAAATCTTCTTCAGGGGTATGCCCCCAGTGGCCTAACTTTCTCCCACTGGGCCCCACCTCCTAAAATTCCATAATCTCCAAATAATGCTGAGGACCAAGTCTTTAACATGAGCCTTTGAAGGACATTCCAGATCTAAGCCACAGCAGTGTTGACCTGCCCAGCTCTGAGCTAGGCATTGCAAGGGTAAAAGAAAGAGGCTCCTTTCCCCCAAGACCCTGCAGCTATTTCAGAAAAGTCAGATATACAAAGATGTGCAGGATCAGATATTGGCAAATATCACCAGAGCAATCAAAACAGGGGGGACCTGATGTGGTTGATTGGAAAAACCTGGAACAACTCCTGTTGTGTGTCAAATAAAAAAGGTGTTTTTCTAGTCTTTTCTCATCAACACTTTCCATTTGTCCATTGTGCAGAGGTTAAAAATAAAGTTATTTCTTCTGTAAGAAATTATATATAAGATTATAATTTCTTACAGAAGAAATAACTTTATTTTCTTATACTTTTTGGAGCAATTCCTTTTCTTACAGGTAGAACCTTGCAAATTCTGTTTTATTCCACTTGGATTATTTGTTGTATAAATATTATTATAGAAATTTTAAAGGTCTGTTTTAAAGCAGAAAATAATACATCTACTCTAACAGAGGAACAAATGTCATCTGGCTTTTTCCCTTCTATTCTTTGTCCATATGCATAGATAATTTTATATTTCAATTTTACCTTTCAATGTCACTTCCTCAAATAATATTATCAACTTTTCATTCATGATATTACACAGCCTTGAGGTATCATTTTTGTGACAGCATACTCTCTGTTGGGTTGATACCCAACAGATTCTAAAAGTAGAATGATTTTACTACACACTAGAATGATTTTACTAGAGGTACCATGTAGTATGCCAGGCAGAGGTTTTGAATCAGAATTACTCTATTTTAAATTATTTTTACTCTCTCCATCTGTGCGCTTATACCTATATTTTGTCTTCCTGTAGTCAAAAGACAGAATTACAACCAATTCAGTTTAAATATTTAAATATCTTAATTGGTTTTTGTTTGAAATTCTAGAATCAGGCAACACCTCATTTCACAAAATAGAATAGAATAGAATTAGCCAAGCAGAGGAGGCTAATTTTATAGATAGAAAAAGACTGAGGAAATCAGAAATAGAGAAGGAAAAAAAAAAGCAGATTGATCATTTCAAAGTTACTTTTCTTGTAAAGTGTAAAGCGAAGGGGCTTCCCTATTGTGAGGGCTAACACTGGCCTGTTTGGGGATTCGATTATTATTTCTCACTGTCCTGATTTCATGAAATGTCAAGTAAGCACCTCAGTTTCAGTTCAGCGATGTGGAACTTTAGCACAAGTGACTCCATTTTGGTTTGACCTGTTGGACCTTAAGCAGAAGCTCAGTACAAACCAATGGCCTCCTATAAATCTTATTGACCGCTATCTCGACAGAGTTGGTTACTCAGTACTTTATTTTTTTTTACCATTAAGTCAAATCACCATTTAATTTTTCTAAAAACGTTTAAATTGTAGTAAAACTCTCACAATATAATTTATCATTTTAACCAATTTTAAGAATATAGTCCAGTGGTATTAAATTTATACCCATTGTTTTGCAACTATCGCCACTATCTGTCTCTAGGACACTTGTGTCTTGTAAATCCAAACTCTGTACCTATCAAACAATAACTCCCTGTTGTTATTGTTTTGCCCCCAGTTATTGGCAACCACCATCTACTTTTCATTTCTATGGATTTCACTACTCTAGGTAATTCTTATAAGTGGAAACATGGATTATTTATCTGTTTGTGACAGGCTTATCCATTAGCATAACATCTTCCAGGTTGACCCATTTATGGTGTGGCATGTGTCAGGATGTCTTTTTCAGGATGAATCATATTTTGTTACATGCACATACCACACTTTATGAATCCATCGGTGGATGCTTGAACTGCGTCTACCTTTTGGCTATTGTGAATAATGTTGCTATGTACATGGGCTTAGAAATATCTCTTCAAGTCCCTGTTTTCAATTCTTTGGGGTACAAACTACAAAGTGAAATTACTAGATTACATGGTTATTCTATTTTCAACTTTTTGAGGAAACATCATACTAATTTTTACCATAGCTGCACCATTTTATATTCCCTCCAACAGTTCACAGGCTTCCAATTTTTGTGTATCTTTTGTCAATACTTTTTTAATATTTATTTTTTAGTTTTAGATGGACACAATATCTTCATTTTATTTTTATGTGGTGCTGAGGATCGAACCCAGTGCCTCACACATGCCAGGCAAGCACGCTACCACTTGAGCCATATCCTGAGCCCAATACTTTTTTTTTAATTTTAAATTTATTTTTTGTAGTAGCCATCCTGATGGAAATGGGGTAACATCTCATTGTGGTTTTTATCTGCATTTCACTAATGATTAGTGATACTGAGCATCTTTTCATGTGCTTATTTGCTATTTCATGTGCTTATTTATATATATCTGCTTTGAAAAAATGTCTATTCAAGTCCTTTATCCATTTTTTAATTGGATTGTTTGGGGTTTCTCTTTAATTGTGTTGTTAAATTGTATGGGTGTTTTTTATATAGTCAGTAGATTAATTCCCTATCAGATATAAAGACAAGAATTTTGGGCTGGGGATATAGCTCAGTTGGTAGAGTGCTTGCCTTGCATGTACAAGGCCCTGGGTTCAATCCCCTAACCGCAAAAAAAAAAAAAGAAAAGAATTTTAAGAATTGCATTGTAGGAAAGTGGGAAGAATTTGCTTCCAGCCATGAGCAAGAAAACTCCATCCTGACTTCTTAATACCTGAACACTCTAATGCTTGAATATACCTGGGTTTTCCAGCCCAGGTCAGAAGTTGCTTGGAACTCCCAGAATAAACAAACCAGGAACACATTTAAAAAAGAAATGAAATAATATGTGAGAAAAGGGGAGTTAAGGCATTTGTTTAGAAGAATAAATGAAAGATTAAATTGAAAATTAGTAAAGGGATGTGAAAGGGGTAAAACATTAAAGATATTTTTGTTAGTTGAAATTTTTACCTTTTATAATTGATTTAAAATTCTTTTATGGGGCTGCAGTTGTGGCTCAGTGGTAGAGCGCTAGCCTAGCACATGCGAGGCACTGAGTCCAGTCCTCAGCACCACATAAAATAAATAAATAAAATAAAGGTATTGTGTCTAATTTCAACTTAAAATTAAAAAAAATAATAAAATAAAAAATAAAATTCTTTTATGATTTCAACATCAACATTCATGTGTATGCATCTGTGAACGAATGTGTTCACATACCAATGCGCACACATCAGGAAGTGTCTATGTACTTAAACTATAAAATCAATGACCTTTAGACATTTAACACAACTTGCAGATTATTTAACCCAATTCTTTTTTTTTTTTTTTTTGTACCAGAGAATGAACCCAGGGATGCTTAACCACTGAGCCTTTTGTATATTTTACTTAGAGACAGGGTCTCACTGAGCTGCTTAGCACCTCACTTATCTACTAAGGCTGGCTTTGAACTCACAATCCTTCTGCCTCAGGCTCCTGAGTTGCTGGGATTACAGGGGTGAACCCAACTCTTTTTTAATTCTTTACTCTCAAGAGGTAAGTTGGCTTGCTCACGATCACATAGCTAAAGAGCAACAAATTCAACAGTATAACATAACTTCTTGACTTTTAAACCATTGCTCATGAGATGGAACCAGAAGAAAATAAGAACTCAATTGAGAGTGCTCATCATCTTCCCTTTCCAGCCCCAAGGGACCAGAGAACATCTACTTGGGATGTCCTCAACAGCCCCAACCTTCTCCAGGGTTTAAGGTGCACCTCTTGTGTGTCATGAGAGGACAAAGCGGTAGTAATGGATACCACTTGTGATACATACCCATTTCTTCCCTCTTTGACTTTGGAATTACTATCTCAATGCTTCTGTAGTACTCAGCTGCTATAGATTGTTTCTGTCCTCACACTTGTGTTAAAATTGTAACTTCCAATAATGTGTAATTAGGAGGTGGGACCTTAGGGAGGAAATTAGGTCATGAATGGATTACTGCCCTTATAAAAGAGACTCTGGAGAGCTTTCTTACCCCCTGTGAGAATGCAGGGAGAAGATGACCATCTACTAATCAGAAAGTGACTGAACCCTGACCAAACACCAGAGCCGATAGTCACTTGATCTTGAACTTCCAAATCTATGAGAAATAAATTTCTGTTGTTTATAAGTCATCTAGTCTATGATATTTTTGTTATAGCAGCCTACACGTACATATACACTTTCTAGTTGGTGTTTGGAAATGTCTAAAAGGGCATTTTTTGGCTATTGCAATGAGTAGGGATGCTATTGTCACTCAGGGCCTTCCTGGGGGCTAACAATAAAAATCACCCTGTATTGTGTGGATAAGCCAATGTAGAATTTTCCTTTGAAATAACCCCACGACTCCCCTATGAAACAATGGACCTGGCTTAAGGTCCCACATTCAACTACTACACCTTCACTGAGCACTTTCTGGTGGCAGGATTATCTATCCTGCTAGAGTAAAAAAGGATGGATCCCTCCCCACTCCTTTGTCACCCTGAGGGGAGAATTTTACAGATGAAGAGGACCTTCATCTATAAATCAGACATGATTATAGCACCTTTTTCATGAGGCTGTTTTTAGAAGGTTTTCTGAGCAATTGTTAATTCTTCTATTATTTCCCCTTGAATTCTGCAACCTTCTGGCCTCACTGGAACTCCTCTGGTTGCCAGGGCTCAGGCCATCTTTGTACATTCTGGTGGGCAATTCTAGTTCTAAGACAGGCTGTTCTGACTTCCCGCCAGTGGTTAAACCTGCCCAGAGCTATGGAAATATACATCAGTGGATAGATTGCTGCTCTTTTCTAGTTTTCCCAAAGCTAAGATTGTGTTCATGAGTCAAACATGTTATATCACTTTTGTTTTCATAATTACCTTATTGACAAACTGAAAAGAAAGTCTTAATACAAAGAAGAAATACACGCCGGGTTAAACAGAAACCATAGTTATCCTGGCTGATAATTGAATGAATTTGTTTTAACACATAATAGGAAGTGCTTCAGAGAAAGAATTTTAACACAATCAAAAGATCCGACCCATGGGCTGGGGTTGTGGCACAGTGGGAGAGCGCTTGCCTAGCAAGTGTAAAGCCCTGGGTTCGATCCTCAGCACCACATAAAGATAAATAAATAAAGGTATTGTGTCCATCTACAACTAAAAAATATTTTTAAAAAAGATCCAACCCAGCATAGAATTGAAATAATGACTCTTGGGAAATCATAGTGTTCCATTGTGGCTCATTAGACACCATCTTTAAAGTGAACGAGAACATAGGTAAGAGTCTTTATAATGTAGCTGTGTGCCATGACCACAGGCTGTGTACAAAATTTTATAGCAGAAAGACCAGACTATCATTTCTTTAATCCAGTAATTAATCTTATCACTAATGTATGCAATAATCAGATAGAATAAGGTACAATACAAACTCCACATTATTATCTCTGATGTATTCTTGCCAAAATTATTGAACCAGAATTATAGTTTGGAATTATAGTTTGGGTTACAAGTGTCTCTTTCAGATTACAGGAAAGATAGGAGACAGAGAAACAAGCTAAATGACACCAGAGGCAAGCAAGTAGAGAAATCCCCAAAGCAAGACATTCTTGAGATCCACTCTTTTCAACAAGCCAGTACCAAATAAGTGATCAAAACAGAGTTAAGAGGCAGGACAAAGTTGTTCTGACTTGAATCTTATTTTATTCTTTCCATATTTTTTATTTGTGCATTATAGTTGTATACAATGATGGGATTTGTTGTTACACACTCATATATGCACACAATTTAATGATATGATTTGGCCAGTATCATTCCCCAGTACTTGAATCCTATTTTAGACCAGTTAACTCTAAAATCAAGATTTTTTTTTAGACAGGGAAACTTAAATGTAGAATTATTGATTTTATTAACTATATTGTTATTTTAATCTTTTTCTTTCTTTTTTTGAAGTATTAGGGACTGAACCCAGGGGTGTTTCCCCACCCTGCTATATCCCCAGCCCTGTTCATATTTTATTTTAAGACAGGGTCTTGCTGAGTTGAAGAGACTGACCTCAAATTTGAGATCCTCTTGCTTCACCCTCCTAGTTGCTGAGATTATAGTATGTACCACTGCACCTAGTTGAAATATTTTTTTAATATAAGAAAATGTTTTTCTAAAGTGCATACTAAAATATATACACAGCTAGAAATGTTGGGAGGGGCTGAACAAGAGCACAAATTTGTCTCTATTTTAGACAATCCAATTCAAAGATTCTGGTACTGTTTTAATTAACAAATATTAATTAAGCCTTGATTATGTGCTCATCTTAAATCTAATGACATGTTAGCAATATAATGGAGGACATGCTGGCATAGCTAAGGAAATAAAGGTTCACTTCATAAAATATTAAAGAATCATCATGTTCTAACCATACAGTATAGACTGAAAAGTTCACAAGCTTCCAGAAACACTCAGTGTGGGCCATGTGTTTTGTAAAGGCTTCACAAGGAGGTAGGGGTGGGGTGAGGTGAACAGCGATCTGAAGGATGAGAATTTAGGAAGCTCTCTTGTGTCCCTGTGTGTGCCTATGCATGTGTGTCCTGCATGCTCACATGTGTGGTAGAGATTAATATAGAAGCATCTACTTGGGATCAGTTGTCAAATTTTGCCCACAGATTTTCCTTGCTGTAAGTATTTGAAATTAAAATTTCTATGCTTTAATGTTACCTTTTATATTTACTCTCCTAGGGTTATTATAATATATACATATTTATCCTTTTCCATGTTTGAGACTATAATTATCTTCCCCCCTCAGCTGTAATGGGGCTTAAGCTGCATGCATACATCTAAATGTTTGATCTCTGCATCTGATGATCTGTGATCAGAAAGAGGGTTGCTGTAGAAAGTGTTTCATGCTGCTATTTGTCAATTTAATGCTGAATCCATACCTAAACACATTTATCTAATTGAATAGTATATTTTACTTAGCAAACTAATGAATTAAAGTCAATAACTTTTTAAAAATTGTTGATTGATTTGATATTGATAAATGGATTTGTGTGTGTGTGTGTGTGTGTGTCTGGTGCTAAGGAATGAATCCAAGGCCTCCCTCCCATATGCCAGATAAGTGCACCACCATTGAGCTACACCCAATAATATTTTAAATAAAAGGGACAATAATTACTTGACCTTTGAATGCACAAACCCATCAAGGCTGTAAGGACAGAATTCTTGATTTTCATCAAAATGCATTCCTGCAAATCCTGTCCTAAGGTAGTGACAAAGCAGCTTATTTTATCCCAAAGGAACAAAGTTGCAATTAGAAGAGTGTGTGTGGTTTAAAATGGTGAAAGCTTCAGTATAAATCTCCAAAGTAGAGACTTTTAGAGCAGAGAAGTGCTTCACAGGTCATAGAGCATAACCTTTTATTACTGACCAAGAAACTGAAACTCATATTGGACAAATAACTAGTCTGAAGCCCCATGGCTCACACAGATAGCTCATGACTGGCCTAGAACCTAAGAGTCCTAAAGCCCTGATTTTTGTTTATTATGTTGCCTCCTCTTAAAAAAAATCCAGCAAAACGTGCAGAAGAGTAATGAATAATATGTGGATCATATGAAGAGCCCAGTGTTCCATAATGTTTGTATGTAGTACACAAAAATACGGTTCAAAATTTGGTATAAATTGAAAACATAATACATTGATCATGCTAAACACTGTGTTTTAAATATAACCTTCAAAGACATATAAATGTGAGTTCTTTTTTTGGAATCTATAATTGCTTTTGAGGATGGTTCGAATGGCATGAATCTCTTGAAAAGTCCAGGCTATTTTTAAAAATTCTGTTATTTATGTTATATAAATAAATATATATATATATATATTTGTTCTAAGAATAAAGCATATCTGAGCATTTTGTAGGTCTAGAAAAGAGAGCCATATAAGAGAGGGAGGGTAATTAAAGGAACAATTTCCAGGAGGAAAGAGCAAGGGCATGGGGTAGAAAAGATCTGGTATGAAAATAAGTTTAGTATGAACAAAATGGAGATCTGACTAGAACCAAAAACATTTAGGAGAATACTGCAAATGTTCAGGAGACTAAATAGTAAGATGCAAAAAAAAAAAAAAATTCCACTAAAATGGACACACCCTCCTGCCAAGTCTACCAACATTTGTGGATCATGAATTACAAGCTGTGCCCATATTTCTCTCCCCCCAACAATAAATTAGAAAGTCTGTTTCCAACAGTCATTTTTCAGTCCCCATCTGTGTCCAGCATTCATCAGTCTGCACAGTTAAAATGATCCAGAGTTCTTAAAGCAGTCAGTTCCACAATTCTCAGGGTACAATGCATCTTTGGTGGTTTTTGGTTGCCATTTTTAACTGGACAAGTCTGTAATGTAGTGGCATTCCCTCCTCCACCAAAGAATCTTAATTAAGCTTCTTCAGAGACCCTCACCATAATTGTTCGCATTAACAGAATATTTGCAAAAATTTCTGGAAAAAAAATGCAATGTGGGTTAGGACTTCCTAATTTTTTGTGAGGACTAAATTGCTCTGTCTTGCAAAACCTAAGTTTGGCTGCAGACATGATGATGTTACTTCTTCTTTTGTGGTAAAACTTGTAAAACCTCTGACTAATCTAAAAAATGGGACAGAAAACATTGTCATGTAAACCTTCAAATCCCTCCTCCCATTGGGTACAAAGTCCCAAGAATGGAATTCCAGATTCAAGGTCCAGAGAAATTTTTAGGCAATAGGCCCTCTGGACCCTACAGCCAATAAATGAGCTTCCTGAAAATTCTCCAGATATCCAGCTTCTTCTGTCCTACATTAATAGGAATTAGAATCTAGAAAAGAATTCTAGTGCAAGACGTGTGGCTGATGATATGTGTGAGGGCTTTCATGCTTTGCTTTGGTTTTGTTTGTGTTTTTGTTCTTCAAATTCTATTACTATTTCATAAGAAACATAAAATAAAATGACTGTTATAAGGTTCAAAAGAACCATGGAAAGTGGGCTAAGATACCTTCATAGACCAGACAGTCAGGGAATGTCTGAAATGTATAGGGCAGATGAGGAGAGATTTATGGTAAAATCTAATAAAGCAGTGGATTTTGTGCTCCATAAAGCAAAGAGGGAGCTGCCAAAGAATTTTTTTAGCAAATGCCCCAAATAATGCTAAGATTATAGGAAGAAGAGTCTTGAAAATGAAATGGAATTACTAAGGCAGGGAAAGACCAAGGGACAGCTACAACACTTCTGTATTTTCATAATGTTTTTTGTCCATCCCCACTAATGTGGTCATTCTGACACATGAGAGAGAAGAGTGGGCACTGGATTAGAAGAATCAGGCAGTGGCCAAGGTTACTTATGGCTACTATCAAGGAAAGGTTAACCCCCAAAGCAGAAGATAAGCCACTCACAAACCCTAGAAAACTGGCTGGTTGGACACAGAAAGAAAAGAAAAGCTTCCCCATACTATTATAGAAGCCAGATTTTCTATAGTTACAGTTTTCACTATTAAAAATCATCAAATATTAGAGTAAAATGAACACAAAAAGTATCAAAAGTCAACAGAAGAATTAACTCCGGAGGAAAAATGTATATACACAACAAAAGACTTCTCAGTAATTATAATTAGTAGTTCCCCAAATATTCTACAGAGTATGACATCCATAAAGAATCAGAGTTCTTAAAAATCAAATGCATGATTGATCCACAAAGAAGCAGACAAGAACCCCATCTCAGGAAATGGGCTGAGTAGCAGAATAGACCATGACTTGAAACTCAAGTTTGTTGGCTGTCATCTCAATCTGACAATGTAAAGAGTTAAAGGATTAAAAAGTATGAGGGAAAAGTTAATAAGCTAATAAGCATGGAGGACAAATCAAGGAATACCAAGATCTCTCTATTAGAAATCTCAAAAAGAAAAGAGAGAGCGAATGGAAGACAGAAAATAATAAAAGAAATAAGAAAAGAAAATTTGCATGATTTGAAGAAAAATATCAGACATCAAGTGCCATGCCAGAGAGAGAGAGAGAGAGAGAGAGAGAGAGAGAGAAGGAGGGAGAGAGAGTCCTGTATTTAACTCTATAGAGGTGACATTTCTAAAGTCCAAAGATAAAGAAAAAAGACATAAAAGTTTTAGGAAGGAAAAAAATAGGAACACATACGAAACAAAAGAGTCTACCTCACTATGTCTCTCATTGTTTATATGGACTATTACAAAATAATGTCTTCAAAGTTCTAAAGGAAAATAATTTTGAACTAGAATTCCGTGCAGAAGTTACAATTTCAGAACTATAAGGACTCAGAAATATTGTCACATTAAAAAACTTTCTAAAATAATTACTTGGAGCTGGATGTAGTGGTGTATAATTGTATCCCCAGCTACACAAGAGGCTGAAACAGGAGGATCACTTGAACTCAGGGGTTCAAAACTAGCCTGGGCAACATAGCAAGACCTTGTCTCAAAAAAATAAAAGTTACTTGAAGACATGTTCCTCTGAAATCAGAGAAAGAGGTAAATAGGACAAAAAAATGGTGAACAAAGATATAAAAGTATTTATAATGTGTTTGTAGACAAGCTATATTGTCAATAAAGTATTCTTAAGAAGGGTGACACATAATATAAAAATAATCTAGAGCTAAAATTCTGGATGATTTTAATAAAACATGGAAGGTGATAAAGAAAGGGGGTAGGTAAAGATGCTAAGGGTCTTGTTTTGTTTAGAAAGTGATAACTATTGACAGTGATTCTCAGCATTGACAGGAAGATTTTGAAATGTTTATTAATAAATTAATAAAAGTGAACATATAATCTTCAACCACTAAAGGAAAAGAAAGAACAGATAAACTCAATTAATACTGAGAATTTAAGAGAAAACTTAGTTTAGGAAAAAATATTACAGAGAACAAAAATTGCATGAGTAGGGGCTAGGGTTGTAGCTCAAGAGTAGAGCACTTGCCTCACATGTGTGAGGCACTGGGTTCGATCCTCAGCACCACATCAAAATGAAAAAATAAATAAAGCTATTGTGTTCATCTACAACTAAAAAAAAATTTAAAAATTGCATGAGTAACTAAACACATCAATGATAACAATGGGTCAAACCCTTAAATTATTTTTGTTTTGTTTTGTTTTGTACCAGGAATTGGACTCTGGGGCACCTAATCACTGAGCAACATTCCCAGCCCTTTTTCTTTTGAGACAGGATCTCACTAAGTTGCTGAGGCTATCTTTGAACTTCTGATCCTCCTTTGATCCTCCTGCCTCAGCCTCCCAAGCCGCTTGTATTACAACAGTGCACCATCAAGCCTGGCTAGGTTGGTTTTTTTTAAAGTTCAGGCTACAAGCTATTTACAAAAGCCATGCATGGTACGCCAGGCATGGTGGCACACACCTTTAATCCCATTGGCTTTAGAGACTGAGGGAGGAGGATCAAGAGTTCAAAGCCAGCCTCAGCGATTTGGTGAGGCACTATACAATTCAGTGACACCCTGTCTCTAAATAAAGTACAAAAAGGGGATGGGGATGTGGCTCAGTGGTTAGCACCCCTGGGTTGAATCCGAAGAAGAAGAAGAAGAAGAAGGAGGAG
>NW_026000225.1:2630287-2649506 GCF_001458135.2 Marmota marmota marmota | reverse complement strand
GGAGGAGGAGGAGGAGAAGGAGAAGGAGAAGGAGAAGAAGAAAGAAAGAAAAAGAAGAAGAAGAAGAAGAAGAAGAAAGAAAGAAAGAAGAAGAAGAAGAAGAAGACCTGGAACTTGCAATCCTCTGGTCTCAGCTTCCCAAATCGTTGGGATTATAGGCATGAGGCACCATGCTTGGTGGAATTTGGATTTATAAATGGGTAATGAGAAAATTGCTTTAAGCTAAAGTTCAGAAGGATTTGATGGCAGTGATGGCAAAAACCAATCTGAATAGACATTTCCTCAGAGTTTTAATGGTGGAGGTAGGGGATAAAGCACAGCCTCGGGACAGGGACACACATGGAAACAGACTGGGAAACACAGAGGACTCTGGTGGAATAGATTCCTTTAAATGAGGAGACACCAAAAACCATTATCAGAGAATATTCAGAACTTTACTTTCCTAGGAAATGATAAATGAGTATTAATGGATACACTTCTGGTAGTAGATGACTTTGTTTCTATTGTAAATTATTTTGATATGATTTTAAAGCAAGTCACAACTGACAGCAGGCTTCTACTTTCACCTTTAGGAAAAGCTTTATAAGGCTATGAATAAATCACAAATAATACCTGCCTTAGAGGTCTACATTATTCAATCAAGGTAATCTTTCAATGAAAGCCACATTATGAGGAACATTAGTTGACCAGTCGCATCTTAGAATCTGTGTAATAATAAGTGTGCTGTACCAGGTGTGGTTGGACCAGAATAATTTCCCAAACCATTGTTGAGATTTATTCATCCACATTTCTAGAGAAGCACCTCAAGGCCCAGTTTGCAACTCAGACCAGACCACAGGAAGATGAATAGATGCACGAGCTCCAGGGATTGCCCTCACAAATGGCATGACTTGGAGGCCTTCTTGAATTCTGTAAAACCAACTCACTTCAGTGTTCACCAGATAACTTGGGCAAACCCACATTTACTCAAGTTTCTCCCATCAATGATGCTTAATATCTGTAAAGACTATACAACTGTGGCTCTTAGGATAAGCAAGTGCATGTGGATTCTATGCACATACTAGCCACATATCAGTTCTAAGGTGTGATTTTTGTCTTTATGGTATGTCTTCTAAATGGTTCTGGAGACTCGTTCCTAATGGTAGCTATGTAGCCACATCTTCAAAGCAGGTGTGAAAATAAGAACCGAGCCTGTAACTGACACTATTAGAAAGAGCCACAGGAAGATTCGGTCCAGAACTTGAGCTACAAATTTCCAATCTTGAACTACCTGCAAAAGAGAAAAAGATACCTCTCATTCAAGATGCTGGGCAACTATTCTGAATTCTTTAAGTAATTTAAAAAGAGTAATATTCAGATTTATAGCACTTAAGTTTTCAAATTCACCTAACACATTGCACATGATAATAGGCTCAAATTCTATCCAGTGATTTTACTAATTGTGCCCAAAGAAAACAGCTTGTAAGCTGAATATACAGAAATACTCTCATCAATATTTAAAAAGTAAAATAAAAACAATAGAATTATTTATGTATTTATAAACATTACTTTTTCCACAAATGAAAAGCTAATATATCTGCTGCCACAGGTCCAGAATGACAGACACTGCCACAGAGAAACGACCAGGGGAAGACAGGCATTCTTAAGGGAGAGAGGAAATGAAGAGCTTATGTAGCTAGAAAGGGAAATTGGGGTGGAATAAACACTAGGCTTAACTGAGAGAGGTCACAGCAGGATCAAGCAGCAAGAATAGTAAGTCTGAAAGGGAAGAGTGGGTTCCCATATTTTAAGGGGAAATAAATGTTCCCTTTCTACTGGTCCCTGATTTACCATGGTTCAACAGCAAATTCTCAACTTACAATGATGCTACAAAGATACTCATTTAGTAAAAATTGTACTTCAGATTTTGAATTTGCATCTTTCCTGGGGCTAAGGATATGCAGTGCCATCCTCAATCTTGGTTCTGGCTAATGTAGGGATTCTGATGGTGAAAATGTACAGAGAAGCGTTCCCCTGGTGAGAAAACTCCCGGGGGTAACATGCACCCTGTTTCCCACCCTTATAAGGCCTGGTAATCTCTCTTAGGATCTAATAACATAGCTAATATATGTGCAATGTCTAGCTGTATGGCAATGCCCTGAGATGCCTCTGTGTCAGAGCCTCATCAAGCCTTGACCTTGATTGCAGGCACATAGCTCCTGGGAGTAAAGGACTTGCTTGCTTGATAACTACAATGTTTCACTAAGCTCTGGTGCTCCTGGAGCTGCCTGCCTAACAATAACTTCAGACAATGGACCTTCTTGAGAGCTCCACAAAACTCCTAACATTACATATGTTAACTGTGAAATGTAACTGCAGAATAAGCAACCTTACTGATACTCTAAACAATAATGTGGTTATAATACTAATGAACTAATGTAACCTATTGGTATAAATAAACATGGCCACTTGGATGAGGAGATACTCTGCCACCTTCCCTGCCTCTGCACCCTGTCTGTGTCTCTCTTTATTATTATTCCTTACAGGCTAACATCAGCTGCAGCCCCTAGTCAGCTCCACGGTCAGGTTGGCAGTTTGGTAGGGGGACAAACATTCTACAGGGTGCTATGTTGGTGAGCTATGACGTCTGATAGGTTAGTTAGATTCAATGCATTTACGACTTAGGATATTTTCAACTTATGATGAGTTTATTGAAATGCAACCCCATTGTTAGTTGAGGAGCAAGTGTATATGGGATTCTGTAAAAATGGAATAGAACAGGAAGCCGGCCTGCCATATGAGAGGGGAGGCAGAACACAGATTGCTACTGCAGGAAGCTACTGGCATTGAACTGAAATGTATTCCAAGCTTACAGAGGTTAAGAAACAAGACCTTGGGGGAAATGCACTCAAAGAAGATACATTAAAATATTTAAAAAGTCAACCTTATAAAAGTGCTGGGATCATTAATGATTTTGAAGTCAGGAGGAAAAGATAAGGCTAGGCAAATAGGGAAATGGGCCCCCGGGCAACTTTCTGTGGAGCAGAGCACAAACAGCTGCAGGTTTTTGCTGAGAAACTTGCAAAAAGGCTATTTTTAAATCAGTATGAACATGACCTGGAGTGCACAGCCTCTTCAAAGAAGGAAAATGCCTGATCAATACTTTGATCAGTCTGAAGCCTGCATGAATACCTTGTGGACACTGAGTGCCTTATCCAGGATTGGGCCAGGAGCTGACTTCCTTAAACCTCTAGATCCATATAAATCCCTAGACAGTAGCCATTCACTAGCAACCCTCTGGGGTCCCCTTCCAGTCACAGGAGCTTAGCTTCACTTAGCTTTTTTTTTTTTTTTTTTTTTTTTTTANTTTTTACCATAGCTGCACCATTTTATATTCCCTCCAACAGTTCACAGGCTTCCAATTTTTGTGTATCTTTTGTCAATACTTTTTTAATATTTATTTATTTATTTATTTTTAGTTCTTGGCGGACACAACATCTTTGTTTGTATGTGGTGCTGAGGATCGAACACGGGCTGCACGCATGCCAGGCGAGCGCGCTACCGCTTGAGCCACATCCCCAGCTCTTCCCTTAGCTTTAATACATTCTTATACTTTGCTTTTGCCCGTTGCTATCCGTGAATCTCATTCTTTGAATTTTAAGACGAAGAATCTATCCAACTCCAAGCTCTGTATTACAATTTTACTCCTCTTGTCTACATTATTCTGAATTTTCCAAATTCCCAATAGTAATCACATGTTATTTTTATAATTTTAAAAAAACTATTTAAATCTTTGCAATAGTGTTTTTTAAAGATATAAAGAAAAGGCACACAAAACTCCTACTTAATAGCCAAAAATGCTTGTTTTGTAGCAGCAGTAATTTTTCCATCATTTAAAAAAAATTTCAAGTAGATGAAAAACGTGACAAGCAGTGAAGGAAAGGTCTGTGTGGGCAAGATAAAATATAGAAGAATATTTCCAAAAAAAAGTTCTTCTGTAAGCTTATTTATGGGGCTGGCTCTTGGCATTAATTTTCACCAATTTTAGAATACAATAATTGAACCCTATAAATTGATATAAAGATGGGACTTGTTTAAGCACATATGCTGAGCACACATTGCATAATTTACACTTTCTTTCATTTATTCTTCATCATACTCTTTAAGGTAGGTTTTAGAAAACAGAAGCTACAGTTGAGTCATACAGCATGGGTGTAGGATCTGAGTCTAGCATGGTTTTGAGTTTGAAATCCACTTTTTTTTTTTTTTTTGAGGTAGAGTCTCACTGTGTCACCCGGACTGGTCTCCAACTCCTGGGCTCAAGTAGTCACCCTGCCTCAGCCTCTTGAGTAGCTGGGACTAGAAGTATTTGTCACCACATTGTTTTATACTTTTTCTTTTAAATCTGTAAACTAAATAACAAGATACTCTTCCCTCAACAAAATAGCTAATTACTAAATTTTATGTTAATTTTAAATTTTATTCTTTCTGGCTCCCCCCCCATTAAATACTATATATGAAAACATCTAACATCCCATGAAAAATGAGAGAGAAATGACCAGACACCAGGATATCCAATTGAAAAAGAATGATTTAATTATTTAAAATAGAATTGAGGAATTATAAGGAATCATGCTTAGTCTACTAAGATCCCTATTGTAAGTCAGCGTTTGTTTTAAATGTTGTGCATGTAAAGATGATAAATAATAATGTCACATTTAAAACAATGACAGTATTTTGTTACAAATAAATGTTGAAATAGTAGTCTTTTGCACAACTCAAAGGCAGCATTATTGTAACTACAGTTTACTCACCTGGCTGATAAAATGTTCTTTCTTCACATGTCTTGAAATGTATCTAATGGACTCTGCAGCTTTTTCCAGAAAAGCAACCAGAACTTTTTCTCCATTGCTAAGCTGCTTCTGTTTCTTTTTTTCCAGGGCTTTACCTTTTACTACTGGTTTACTCTCATCTTTATCTGGGAAAGAGTAGCGATCCACATGGTCCTTCATGCAGAGTAATTTAGGAAGTTTTTGCAGAAATAGCCTCTTCACCCAAGGGGCCATGGGATGGTAAGTCGAAGAAGATCTGTGGTGAACATTAATTACAAAAACAGTAACAATAATGGACAGGGTAACGAAAATCATAATGAACAAAAGGTACTCTCCAATGAGTGGAATGACTTTTGAAGAAGATGGAATTATTTCTTCAATTACTAAAAGAAAAACTGTCAGAGAAACCAAAACAGATGTTGATAATGAAAGTTTTTCACCTTCATCGGAAGGTAAATAGAACACAAGAACTGTTAGAAAAGACAGACCCAGGCAGGGGATTATCAGAAAAAGAGTGTAAAATAAAGGCAGGCGTCTCAGGACGAAAGAATAAGTAATGAATGGATAGGAATATAAACCATCTCTTCTGTTTCCCTTCATTCCTCTTGCATTTAGTATTTCCCATTCTCCATTATCAAAGAAGTCTTTTCTGTCAACATTTTCATTTATCAAAATAAGGTCAACCATGGTACCATCATAAGTCCAGGATCCAAATTTCATTGAACAATTCTGCCGGTCAAATGGGAAAAATGTAACATCCATGGTGCATGAACTTTTATAACTGGCGGGAGGGGTCCAAATGACGGTTCCATTAGATTTTACTATGACCTTGGTCATGAGGGAGCCTTCAAAACGTCCGTCTGCACTGTCATAAAAGTAGATTCACGTTAGTTAGTTGAGCACTTATTAGTTCTTTAGTTTGTTTATTAGTTACCATTATTATATTCCTACTAGTTAATTAGTTTTTAAGTTAGTTGAACACCTTTGAGTTTGAGTTTTTTCCCCTCCAACACAGTATTACTTTACTTTTATTACTTTCCTACTACAATGTTAAACACTGTTTTAAAAAGAAACAATTATTTTGTGAAGCCGTGAATTTCTCTTAATTATTCTGCCCCAGGCTTTTCTTTTTCTTCTTCTCTTTTGCATTTGTTGCTTATGTTTTTGCCCCAGACTTTTCTAAACCAGTGTTAATATATCTAATGTGACCTTCTTCTGTAATACTTACTTTTCAAAGAGAACTATGTCGGGAAGCCAGAGAGATTCTGATGGAACTTTGATTGAATGAATTCCACCATATTCATCAGGATTCCAGCGTAATTTGTGGTCTGTCCATTCCTGCAGGAAATGAGTATATTGTAATTTTATTCTGAAAATTCATGTTAGACATTAGGATATTTAAGTTTCTGTTAATTTGCCAATCCATTATTTTGTTAAGAATGGGAATTCACCAGGTTAGACCTTATAACCCTACCTGGAAATCTGGAATACAACTGATCTCTCCTAGGCCTACATCTTGTCTCCTTGTTGATTTCACAATGAAGAGGTTTAACAACAAATGCCATTATTCCTAAAGTATCTTTTCAGTCTATTTTCTCTTAAGAAACAAACAAAAGAAAAGCAATGATATATCTAATTCAGTTTATTTTGGGAGAGCTGATCCAGTGAGATTTTCATCTCTCGATCATAAGTACATGAGTGAACATCACTCAAGAGTCTTGGATTAATATCCACATATTATTTTAATATGAAATATCCAGAGAGCTGGGGGTGTAGCTCATTGGTAGAGCACAGCATAACATGTATCAGGCTCTGTGTTCAATTCCTAGCATGGTTAAATCTGAGTTTATTTTGCAACTCCTAATTATGGTTTAAATTTATATGCCTAATATTGTTATCCTCCATATGCTTACATTTTTCTCTTCATACAGAGGAAATTATTTAGCATGTTTTATAGGAAATTATTTAGCATGTTTTATAGATCAAAAAAAAAACTTAACTATTAATTGACTGCATTATGAAAGTCAAGAGTATGATGTATGTTAAGTATTTTTGCATGTCTCTTATAAATACTGAATACTCTAGTTTTTATTTTGATATCCCCGTAAATTCTAAACTTTGATTTCTTCTGATGTGGAAAAAAAATATTTGCCTGTCTCACGTCTGTAAATGAAAACATCCTTTTTAGAAGTTGCAAGCATTTTGGTACTTCATTGTGCCTTCTAATGTAGTTATGCCTGGAGTATTTTTGTGCTGAAATACAAATTATTTTGTTATACAAAGAAGAAGGAGGAGGTGGAGGAAGAAAAGGGGAAGGGCACAAATGAGGATGATATATGGATGACCCAGTTACAGCAGAAGTGAACTTTATGTTAAAATTTTGGATCCAGACTCTTATGAAATCTGACCTGAAAATTAAATTCTTCCATTCCATTGTCTCTCATGAGGATAGCTGAGTAACCATGTAGAATAATGTTAACTGACATTTCCAAGAGTTAGAAGGGCGTGCCCAGCGTGATGCTTCCTTGAGCCCTTTGATGCCAACTTTGCCATTAAAAAGTCAAGAGCTGGCAGATGGATGACTCCACTAGGAGGTAAAATACTGAAATATGCATGATGCCTGTAAAGTGATGGAACTGTAAATTCCAGATGAAACACTATCTTAAACAAAATTTGATCTAAGAGGCCTTTTAAAAGCTAAAATCTAAAGCATAAGAAAAAAAAAACCTTTTATCACTCTTACATAGGTTGACAATTTAAAGTATTTACGTAGGCACTTGGTGCTCTAAGGCTTCTCTATTTACCTGGCAGTTGTTGATTTTCCTGTCTCTATAGTTTTACCTTTTCCAACATGTCCTACAAATGAAATCATGCAGCTTGTCGATCCTGACCTCTATTTAGCAGTGCATTTGGAGTCCTCTATGCCATCTTGGCAGTGGTTTCTTCATTTTTATGAGTGAGCAGTATTGCGTTGTATGAATGTACCACACTTTATCCCTTCACCAATAGGATATGTGGATTCTTTCAAGGTTTTGATGATTGTAAATAAAGCCATTGTTAATGTTTAATATATTTGGGGGGTTAAATAAATTCTTATTTCTCTTGGGTCAATAGGATAGGATGGCTGGGTCATAGTGTGAGGGGACAGACAGATGAGAATGGTGAGAACACGAGGTTACGGAAATAATTCTATAAAAAGGGCCCATTGTGCTGACCCCCATATGCTTTTTTTCTAAGAAACAATTTACCGGTTGCCCTGCTTGGCCTAAGTGAACAGCCTATGTCACATTCCTCAGCAAACTATCTGTTACCTGCAGAGAAATGCAGGCCCAAAATAATATTGATATAAGGAACCCAAGTTACAGTGAGGCAGGAAGATTTTGTGACCCTTTTCATAGACCAGATTTCAAAACTCAGGAAGATAAGGATAATTCCTTCTAACCATAAAATCAGAAGAATGTATGGTTAGTATTCAATTAGAAGTGGTCAGCACGGGACAAAGTGACCTAAAGTTGTGATGGCAGTGGGTACTCGAAAGTCTGATGTCATCTTGCTGTCAGTCAAAAGTCTGGAGATGGACCTAGGTGGGATCTCTGGAAAACTTCTCTGGGATCCCCAATAAAACTGGAGTGCAGGAGAGACACACTGGCCCTCTCCTCTCTGAGAGGACCCACACTCTCCCTTAAGAGGGACCTCTTTCCCTTTTCCTATTGCTTCAATAAACTCATTCCTGTGACTCTGAGTGACGTGTCTGAAATCTTTCTGACTTGATCTCAAGAATTAGGGTTTGATGGTGCATGCCTATAATCCCAGCAGCTCAGGAGGCTAAGGCAGGAGGGTTGTGAGTTCAAAAGTCAGGTGCTAAGCAATTCAATGTCTCTAACTAAAATACAAAATAGGGCTGGGGATGTGGCTCAGTGGCTCGGTGCCCCTGAGTTCACTCTTCAGTAACCTCCCCACCCCCCAAAAAAAGAATTAGTGTTTGAAGGGGGGAATCTTCATGCTGCCTCAGTTTCTCAGAAGTCCCCAGCTCTGTAACAATAGATTAACTATCTACTTAACAATAGAGTAACTATCTGCTTAATTTTACACCATACAGCCAGCTTTCCAGATGGAGGAATTATTTTTCATTCCCACTAGCCATGTATGGAAGTTCCAGTTGTTTTCATCTTCTTCAGCACTTGCTATAATCACATTGTTAAGTTTCTCCATATTTAAATAGATGTGAATGGTATCTCTTAGTAGTTTTTATTTATTTATTTTACCTTTATTTTACTTATTTATTTTTATGTGATGCTGAGGATCGAATCCAGTGCCTCGCATGTATGAGGCGAGTGCTCTACCTCTACCACTGAGCCACATCCCCAGCCCTCTTAGTAGTTTTTAAAATGCAATTTCCTTATTTACTGTTCATGCATCTTATTTGGTGAAATGTCAAATCTTTTGCATATTTTTTACTTGGGTTGTTTATTTTCTTATTACTGCATTTTTAGTCTTCTTTATAGGTTCTGGATAAAAGCTCTTTATCAAATATTTCATTTGCAAAGATTTCCTCACAATGGACACGTGCTATGTTTGCTACCTCCCAGTCATTTGTCACTCTGGTAGGAAGACCCCTTTCATTGTAGGGAACCACCTTGTCCCACTCTCAACTCAGCAGCATTGGGTGAACAGAATGGAAGTGGAAGAGCCAGTAAACTTTCTATATGCTGATGCTAATTTGGATTAGGTTCCCTTTCACTTGCAAGTAAGATGTTCTCAGTTGATCCTAGGAAGAAGCTGAGTGGTTATCAAGCTGCAGCACACAGCCAAGAACACCAGAGACAGCTAAGCTTGGGGAGTTTGGCCAGAGCTGTGCTTTTATACTCTAGGCCCATCTTTAAAAAAAATAACATGACTGAACACAGCTAATGAGACCAACCTACAGTCCTCTGTTTGGGGCATAAAGATTGCTGGAAATGAAATTGTCTTGTTCTCAGATCCACTTTGCTTCCTTCTACAGACACAATGGGTTTTTACCTACACCCAGCTCTTCCCTGAAAAGCAGGAGAGAGAATGGCAAAAATTCTAAGGTTTCTGCTTTGTTGCAAACTGCAGCAAACAAATACCAATTCTACAAATTGTTCTAAGGGAACTGGGGCAGACCCCAGGGGGAGAGATTTCTAAGCCAGAAAGATTCATCTTGCTTACCTGACTTCCAACAGTAGGATTAGCAGCTGTGGCCAGGGATAATGTGGATGGGATTCATGGTTTTCGAGGAATTCATTTATTTAACAAATATGTAGAGCTTCCCCAGCACTGAGCACTGTGCTTGCACCTGCTGTAATGTACTCCTGGCCAGGGTCTGATTCAGAAAATAAAAAAGCAAACTAACACATAATACCCACACCTTGTTGTTATGGAGCAGATGGATTGGGCGCATGGTACAGAACAAAGGAGTAGATAGGGCAAGTAATTCTGATGAGGTGACATTTCAGCTGAGATATGAAAGGTGAGAAGCAGTCAGAGCACTAGGTGGTGGTGTGGGGCAGGCAGAAGATTGGCTGTAGGTGGAATAGCCTATGTGAAAGCTGATATAGAGGAATGAATGATGAATGAGGGATGTGTCTGAATCCTTGGGGATATGAAGAGATCTATAGTGCAATCAGGCTGCATTCCTAACCATATAGAAAAGAGGGCTAGGTGGGACTTTGGTTAATGCTACTTACTTTGGTATACTTAAAACAGGAAGCACACTGAATTAGAATTTAAAACTCTGAGTTGCACATCTGGATTAACCTTTGCTATTTATACAATTTAGACAAATCACTAATCTTTACCCTTTATGCTGTATTGAAGGGTTGAGGGAGATATTCCTCACAACCTTGGTGACCTTTCATAACCAGCCCTGAGGAATCAGAGTTCATTCCTGAGATGCCCATGGGGGTGGGAGGCAACCAGTTTCTACCAGATTGAGCACTTACCATGGGCTGGGTCCCAAACCCCAGGATGATTGTGGGTGGAAAACAGTACACATTACAGGGAGTGCTGTAGCCAGCAGCCAGCTGAGGATTCAAAATCCAAATCCTCTATCTTGTGCTCTTAGGAGCTGTGGGATATTTCCGGTCATTTCTCTAAAGCCCTGACTGCAACTGGAGATTAACCTCCTGTCCCTCTCTTTTTATACTAAAAGATTAGAAATAATATCCCATGTTTGTGTAGCATGTTCTAACTAAGACTCTCAAAGCCCTTCACAAACATCAGCTCAATGTTGCAGACGTTCCTGGTTTGAGAGCTGTCGTTTTGCAGGAAACAAAGAAGACAGGCTATATCAGAGAAAATATCAAAAGTTAATCCATGACTAAGAAATTTTTTTAAAAAAGGAAAAATATTCCAAGTCTAGGTTTCTTAACTTGGAAAAGTGCAATTTCAAACTCATATCAAGTCCATATTCTCTTAAAATTGTCTTTTTTGACATATGTTACCTAGAATATCACTCATAAATGCCTAACTATTACCACAATGCAAAACCAATTTTTTTTATTTAAGTTGAAATCATAAGATGTTTTTACTGTAAATAAATTCCTCAAATGATTCTTCCTGTAATACTAAGACTAAAAGGTAAAAATAAGCAAATTAAGTCATGGGTCACATACCACATTTTGGTCAATGACAGACTATATATGTGACAGTGGCCCCATAGATTATAATGATGCTGAAAGATTCTTATCACCTGGTTGTTAGGTAGATTAGTTGGCCACGAATAAGTGGGTAGAGGGAAAGGATGATGAAGGATAGATATCAGGCCTATGCACCAAGAAAAATTCAGGAATCATAAAACGGAAACAGTGGGGAACCTTATGTAACTGTGCAAGCATTTGGGAATGAGATCTGAATGTCTAATCTTCCACAAACTGTAGAGAATTATAAACCCTGGAGGGAATTATTACTTAAAATCCTGGTGACCTTAACTGAAACAGATGAGCATCTGAGAAGTGGTTTCTGGTATATCGAAACATTCCCCACACACCAGCTACAGCTAATTATAACCCCTCAGGGGGCACTATTTTTTTTTTTCAGAAAATGTCATCATTATCTCTTGCAACCAAGTTACTGGAACCTTCCCTTATTATGTAAACTATGCCACAACCATCCTGTCTACCAGAATATTGAGACCCTCACAAAGAAAGCTTGATGAAAGCTATCCAAAGGGTAATAAACTAAATAAGGGGGGACAGGGAAATCGAGGCTGGAACAAAGGACTCAGTTTCCTTAAAAACTCCAGCCTGTGAGCACCACACGCTCCTTTATTCAAGGTGGGTGTGCAGTTCCTATGCTGTACATTACCTTCGCTTCTCACTTTCTCTATTAAACTTTTGCTTGTGACTTTGTGTTTCACTCAAATTCTTTGCAATGATGTCACAGTAACTGGCATCCGAGGACTACAGTGCTGTCCCAGCTCAATTTGGCCCCCAGTTTCGGAACATAGTGACTGTTACGTAGGGTTGTAGTAGGATGCATTCCTCATATTTGTGGTGATGTTGATGTGAATGCACCTACTATGCTGCTACTTGTATTCAAGTATAGCACATACCACTCAGCACATAGTAGGCTCTCAGTGAAAGCTCACTGACATTCACTGTCATAGTAATTATTCAAGATAACGTGGAGGTCAAAGAGTTCTACCCTTGTGACATTGTGTCATTAGAAAAAAAGGTGTTATGGTTTAGATGTGAGGTGTCCCCCAAAAGCTCACAGGTGAGACAATGCAAGAAGGCTCAGAGGAGAAATGATTGGGTTGTAAGAGTCTTAACCCAATCAGTGAATTAATCCCCTGGTAGGGATTAACTGAGTGGTAACTGGAGTGGTAGGGTGTGGCTGGAGGAGGTGAGACTTGGGGACAGGGTAATGGGATATATATTCGTATCTGGAGAGTGGAGTCTCTCCCTGTTTCCTGATCACCAAGTGAGCTGTTTTCCTCTGCCACACTCTTCTGCCATGAAGTCCTACCTCACCTTGAGCCCCAAGGAATGGATTGAGACCTTTGAAACTGTAAGCCTCCAAATAAACTTTTCCTACTCTCCAATTGTTTTGGTTGGGTTCTTTAGTCACAGCAGTGAAGAAGCTGACTAAAACAAAAGGTGATTTCTTCCATTTCCTTTAAGATGCTTACAGTGCTGTTTTCCTAACCTTGAACATGGTGGTATAGAATCTGAGGGTGCTAGGGCACTAAGACCTTTCTCATGTAGTCAATATTAATAATATATTTATGGTTTATAGGGTTTTGGTTACTCTCTGGAAGTACAAAGAAGCAAGACAAACAAGTTTGCAAAATAAAATCAATAAAATAAAAATAGGCTTTCTCTGGATGTCACTATATTTGTGCTTTATAAACACCTTTGGCTGAGAAGATAGAAAAGGAATGTTTAAATATATACCATAGAAGAATTATGAAAACAGAGAATCAGATGAGAGGATTAGGTACAGAAACAACAAACAAACAAACAAAAAAGCCCCAAGCATGTCAGTTTTGTATGCTACAATGGAACATGCTTTGTTTCACATATGTAGAATTTTATTCTCTGTGGCTATGAATTAGAAAGCATTGGTCAGGCCGGGCACAGTGGCACATGCCTGTAATCCTAGTGGCTCAGGAGGCTGAGGCAGAAGGATCATGAGTTCAAAGCCAGCCTCACCAATTTAGCGAGGCCTTAAGCAACTCAACGAGACCCTGTCTCTCCATAAAATATAAAAAAGGGGGAGGAGACTGAGGATGTGCCTCAGTGGTTAAGCGTCCCTGGGCTCAATCCCCAGTACCGAAAAGAAATTAAGCAAGCATTGGTCAATATGTGGGAAGGAAATGAGGAAAGAGGAGAAACTGAGCCCGTAGGTCTTCATTTTGACTGAGGTACTCTGGGATCAATGAAAAGAGTTTCCAGTAGGTTGGCTTGGGTGTAGTAGTTTTGGAAAGTCCTGTTACTGGGCATACTATATGGGGTTCATAACTTCTCTACCTTTTAGGTTTGTAGAACTTCTGTTTGTCCTGTAAGACCCAAATTAAGTATCTTTTCCTCTTGGAATTTTCCTTGGCTTTCTCCCTGTCTCACTGTCATTTTTGTATTGCCACAGACATATACATTATATGTATTTGTATTGCAACAAGTACATAAAAAAAACCTTATATGTACTTCTTTTTGGTATTTATCATATTATAGATGTCATTATCATTATTAATTAAATATTTTCACATACTAATGTTTTTTTCTCCTTGAAGGCAGCATTTGTCTTGGGAGTGAGTTAGCAAAGTGCCAAGTACTTAGTGAAGATTATACTATATACTCTTAAATACTCTTGAACAAATGGAAGATGGAATGAATATGTTCTCCTAAATATCCTTCTATACCAGCTCCATTAGATAGATGTCCTGGAGGTTGAAGGATCAAAAGTCTTTAAGACCAGGATTAAGAAAGGAGAATACAGGAACGGCACTGAGAGGAAGACAGGACACCTCTGTCTGTTCCATTTAGTCTAAGATAAGGGAATGATTCCTTTATAAAAGCCAGACTTCACTGAGCAGTGTGTGACCTGGGACAAGTCTATTCAAGTTCCTAATGCTTAGTAGGAAAATAATAGAGAGTAGGGAGAGTAATAAAACCACAAAGTAGCTGAGGGAATTAAATGAGATCATTCCCGTGACACACTCAGCATAGTGCTTGAGAACTTAATCACTCAGTAAATCTTAGTTATTATTATTAGCTGCGCCAGAATGGAAATCTGCAAAAAACACCAATGATAGCAGTTTGTTTAAACATCAATTTTGTTTTATTGTTATTATTATTTGTGGTACAGGGGATTGAACCCCAGGGCCTCTCATATGTTAGGCGAGTGCTTTGCTACTCAGCTCTATGGCTAGTGTTCTATGCCGTTTTTTTATCCTTCATCTTTCTTTACCCTCATAGCTTTAAGAAAAAAAAAAAAGGTGTAAAAATCACATGTAGGCTGAGGTCAAATGCCTTCTTTTTCTGTTAACTTCCTAAGCCTTTACACTTTAAAATGTACACTATATTTTAAAAGTGTCGGTTTTCTCTCTCTCCTGCAAGCTCAAATATAGAACTTCTTATTGGTCTTTATCAACTCCAAATAATTCTAAATTCTGCAGCTTCTAAACTGCAAAAGTGAGATAATTCACAGAGAAATAAGATAGGTATATAACAAGATATGTTTGTTTAAATTGTATTTATACATATACATTCCCAGCTTAGTATTTTCTCATGGATATTTATTTTTATTTGCAAATAAAATAATATGCAGATTCATTTCACAATTTGCTCATGTATCTATCAATTAAGAAATGAGGAAGAGAAAGTGGTAACAAGCATATTATTTCTCTAAGTCTGATTAATGTTTTGGGAGTGGGAAAAATAAAACTTAGGTAATCTTCTCTTCAATTTCTTTTATACATTTTTCCTTATAAGCCATTAGCAGGAAGAACTGAACAATATCTACAAATCTTGAATAGGTAACTAATTTATTTCAATATAAGCAAATAAAAAGTATTAATTATGTATGTTACAATTAAGTCAGATATTTAAGATATCCCCATGTGGAATATTTAAAACCTCTGGATGGATTAGGCAACATCTGGATGTTCATTAAAAAATATTTGTGAACAAAACAAAAATAAAAAATAAGCAATTAAACTAAAGTTATCAGCTATTATCAAACAAATGTCAATATCTTCTCCTTTCACATAACATGCAAGATTGGGTTTTGAAAGGTAATTCTGACAGTTCCAGAACAAACGCCTCTCAACAGAATTCTCTGGTTTTAGGAAACAGGTGATGGTTGAATTATCACTCAAGAAGAAAACGGAAATCTATTCAAAATACATCTTCAGTTTTATTGGGTAAACGTGTATTGGGTATTTTGTTTTGGGCTTCACTTTTTCAGAAATTTATGATGGGCAGCCTTCTATTATTTCCTCATTTCGTGGTCAGTTCTTTCTAGGGAACAATAAGGGATTAGAAGTACATTCTTCCCATGGAGGACCAGAGAAGACAGGTGAATTTAACACCACTTCTTTTCTCATCCAGTAGCAGTTACCCTGATTGGGGGAAAGTTGCATCTTGGTGTCTCTTTTTTTTTTTTCTCCAGGGACCAAGGTCCGAGTCTCACTGTCAGAGTCACTCTCCCACCTGCCCAAACCCCATGGAACAGTTTTGCTTCCAGAAGCCACACCAGAGAAAGACGTCTTCCTAGGAGATGCAGGGCCACTCACCAATGCTCACAGAAGAAAACAAAGAGAATAGACCTTTCTCAACCATTCCCGAATCTCTCCCTGAGGAACTTAATATGCTTTTTAAAATGAATATTTTTCAGATGGAAGGTTGTCTAAATACAAAAGAATTTCAGCGACTGGATTGGCAGACACACTCCTCGAATTGGATTTACCTGTTTAAGCCACACGTTTGTTGTCATCAGTTGATTCTTTTCATCCTAAAAAAAGGACAATTAAAAAGATTCTATAAATTTAAATGGAAGGAAATTTATATGTTTGTCTTTTCATTAGAAAGAACTTTCTGTGAGTAACCAAATTATATCATGTACATGTATGAATATGCCATAATGAATCCCACTATTATGTGTAACTATAATGTATAAAACTATAAAAAAAAGAACAAAAAAATAATTTAAAAAGAGGAAGAAAGAACTCCCTGAGTCTTACCTTGGAGGTATTCATGAGTCTCAACTTAAGAACAGTTAAATAACATGGGATCTTAACCTATTAGGCATATTTTGCTTGAGATGAAAAATAATTATTAAAACAATTAGCAGTTTATTGTGGCAATGCTTATATAAAATTGCACATACAGAAGGCATATTAATGGTACAAAATAGAAGGAGGTATTAGCTTGACTGAAGATGAACTCTGCATGATTTTCTAGAAAGAATGAGGCCAGCTGTAGTGGGTGAGATAGGGGAGGGGGGAACTTGTGCCACATGGGAGGATTATTTTGAGTCTTTGGGAACCAGATCAGGATGATTCTGCTGCATTTGGGTTTTAAGCTCATTGATTTTTCTAGAACATAATCATGGCAGAAGTATGAGTTCAACAGGGAAATGAGCAGAGAGTGGAGGGAAAGATAAGGGGTTTCCCAGGGAGAGAGATGGTCCTTGTTCCATGTAGAGTCACCACTGCCCTGTCTCCCTGCAGGTACAAGCACCCTGCCATCCCAGAGCACAAAGAGAGGAGCTGTGGTCACACTGAATCATCCTTGGGTTTTGCCTTCCTTTGTGTCCAGCTTCCCACGCTGCTAGGAGCAAGGCCTGAGCTAGCAACCACGTCCACCTCTCAGCCTTAAAGTCCCACAGTAATAGTGTCACAGTGAAAATTCACTCTATGACGACTTCACATTCTTTCTTCGGGTCATTTCACTGGCTCCATGGGGGCAGATTTTCTTTTCTTCATAAATTATTTTTAAAGTTGAAATGTCAGACAAGGGAAAGAAAAGAGTCTTAGACTCAAAAAACAGGTTATAAGGAATGCATTTTTTGTTTGTTTGTTTAGATTAGTGCCAAGGATTACTCACCACGTCTACAAGCTGAGATATTTTCAATCCAAAGTATACTTTTATGGTGTCATTAGAATTTAAGACAGGGCGAACCCATTTCTGATAACCTTGGAATAAATGTCTGAGGAGGGCATCTTCATTTTCAGCTATTGAACTGAATCCTGCAGCGGCTGGAAGAATCATGAGGGAAACTGAATTAACCTCAGGGGCAGAATGGCTGGTCTAACCTGAACCTTCACCTGTCCTTTCTAAGCAGCCTGATTCCACAGAGGCCACTTAAACAAGAGAGGCTTTTCTTAACCCATTTCCCTGTGTCCACCCCCACCTCCCTCCAAATACACACAACTGAAACCAGAACTTGTACTTTACCCAGAGCTGTTCTTGCTAACAGATTTTCCCCTAATAGGGTGGACAGCTTGTTTTTTTTCTTTCATATCCTTAAACAAAATCTACTGTATGTATGTTGTCATTGTGTGTATGTTGTAGATGAACATGTGTATGTTATCATATGTTTATGTATGTTGTCAGTGTCTTCCCCTGGAGCTCCATGAAGACTGGCACAGGTTCCACATATTCATTTACCCAGCATCTAGAACAGTGCCTGGCCCACAGCAGGTGCTCATTTAATATACAAGGAATCAATGAACCAGTGAAGCAAGACCGTGGGGGCCTTTCTCCATGCACTTGCATATTTTCATTGGACACTTTGCCTTGGCTCTCTCCCTGTTTTCTTGCTTTTTTTCCTCAGGAAGTCCTCCATTATGAAATCCCTCCTTGATTAGCAACCAGGTTCTCATGCTTTTCTCAGCTCCCAACTATGTGAGAGCCTAAAAAACATCCTGATTTCAGATTGGAACTCTCAAGTAAAGGGATGTCTTGGGAATGCAGTCTAGAGATGAGTTTGGTTTCTTTTCAATGCTGTTCCACCAAATTGAAAACAAGGCTGTATCTGATTGTTGTTTTGTAAATATAGCCTCGTTGTCTATTCAACACCTGTTAATATCCTAAAGCAACTCATTCTGTACCATATGCTTTACCAAAGAAAGTCACTTTTTCCCAGTGAGAGACACATATGATGGGTGAGGATAGCAATATAAGACGTGCCCCAGCTCCCCACGAGATCTCCCCAAGAAAAATCCAGATTGTCAGTTGGATGAAAAGCAAAAGAGCACACAATCCCTAGGTGCACGAGTCTTCCACAAGCACGTTGCTAAGACAGTAACAGTTCTAGGTGCAGCCAAAGATTGCTCCACAGGCAGAGATAAGATGGATGAGCTGTCCCCAGCCCCTTTCTCTTTCACTCAGGAAAGCATATTAAAATGCAAACAGGAGAGCTATGCTTATATTTAAAAAGTTAACCCTCCTCAAACTTCCATACTTGGACTGTTAATAGTAACCAGGGCTACATTAAGGAGCAGCACAGTTGGGCAGCTGCCAGCACATCAATCACTGAAAGCCCTAAAATCTTCCTGGAACTTGTAAGGAGAGGGGAGGAATGGAAATTCCCAGAAGCTTTCTGAGGGAAGAGGTGTTCACTTGCTCAGGCAGAAATTCTTGACATGACCCTTGGCACCTCTTGCTTTCTTCTTCCCCACATTCAGTTTTAATGTCCTTCAAAATAGATTCCAACTCTTATTATTTCCTGTCATCTTCAGTGGCACTGCCCTATTCACAAATCTTCTGGGCTGTTTCCTAATTGTTTCTGTGTTCTCTTGCCGCAGTCTGGCTGGGCACAATCAGGAGCCACTTGTCAAAAGAAACTAACTTTATTTTTAGAACCACACACGCCAAACAAAACAGCCTCTCAGGAAAAATCCTCAGAGCCTCAACTGCCACCACTGGCTTTCCACAAGCCTC
>NW_026000225.1:2587964-2629998 GCF_001458135.2 Marmota marmota marmota | reverse complement strand
AAGGAAGGAAGGAAGGAAGGAAGGAAGGAAGGAAGGAAGGAAGGAAGGAAGGAAGAAAAGAGGCATGCTGTCCATCTACAACTACAAAAATATAAAATAAAATAAAGAAAATGGAGGCAGACCTCAATGGACCAGAGGGGCACATCTTCGGGGGGAAAATGGCAGCAGGCTACCTTGAGGGTCTGGGTTTTATAAGGCCTTAGCAGAGCCAGGTTATGGAGGAAATAGTTACTTTTGGAGAACCCTTTTGGGGGGCAGGGCCAGGTCATAGGAATTTTGGTGGCAGGATCATTTAGGGCAGGGCAGGAGGGCGGGGAGGGGAACAGTTGTAGATAAGGGAAGTTCACTGAGGCCTATTGTCCATGTCCCTGTTTACCTTACCATGGTCTCCCACATGCTGTGGCCCTGCCTAGGTACTCCCTATCTTCTCCCACTCTGCCCTCATCCCTGCTCCCTAGTCCCCCAGACCTATGTCCTCTTTTCAGAACAAGCCTGGATGCCTGGGCTCTGGGAAGGCTCTTCCCTAGAGAGCCTCGTGGTCCTTCTTTCACTTTGTCTAGTCTTTGCTCAAATCATCTCCTTAGAGAGGTCCTTCCAGGTTATGCTGTCCAATAATCCCTCTCCATTTTCTCCCCTGATGGCATTTTATCTTCCATTAGAGCACATAATTCTGCTGCTCGTTTACTTGGATTTTTATCTGTCACAATGCATAATATCAGTTGCAGAATGTTAGGGACTTCTTTTCCACACCACTCTTTTCCCAGCTCCTAGAACAATTGCTGGGCACATAGTAGTTGCTGAGAAAACTGTTATTGAATGAACAAATACTTGAACAATGCAGTTAGCTTCTTGGCTTCAGTTTTGCTGGGTGGTATTTGGGGAGTCAGGGCTAGAGTTGAATTGCTCAGGAGAAGAGAGAAGCAGAGAGGACATAGCTGTCTTCCTTATCTGAGCTTTACCCTGCAGCAGGGAGCCCACTTGCTTGAAGGTAGAGAATATCTTTTGAAAAACACTCATCTTAGTCTTTTTGTATTGCTATAACAGACTTCCAGAGACTGGGTCATTTATAATGGACAGAAATTTATAGGTTAATGGTTCTGAAAGCTGGAAAGCCTAAGATCAAAGGGCTACCATTTGACAAGAGTCTTCAGGCTGCATCATCCAAGAATGGAAAGACAATGAGAGAGAAAGAGAGGGAACAAGACGTGACCAAACTTGTTCTTTTGTAAGGAATTTACTCCCTTGATAATGGCATTAATTCATGCTTGAAGATGCCTCATGACCCAAATGCCCCCCATTAGCCTCTGTCTCCTAATACTCTGCCACATTGGGAATTAATTTTCCAACACGTGAACTTCAGGGGACACTCTAGTTCTCTGTCCAGCAGCCATCTCCCTTTTCCCTTGGTAACAGATGCTGAATTTAATCAGGGTTGCATGGTGCCACTTAAAATGTTCATCTCCCAGCATCCCTTACAGGTAGGAATGGCCTATGAATCACATGTGGCCAATTAAGACACAAATGGAAGCTATAAGGTGGGGTTTACAGGGAAGATTGTTAAAGAGGATGGACTCAACTTGATGTGCCCCTCTTTCTTCCTCTCAGGAAATGAGACATGATGCCTAGAGAGTTGATATCCAAGTATATTGCAAGCTTAACTAAAGCTACACGTGCAGGGTGGCAGATTAGAAAGTCAGACAGAAGCTTCATCTCTAATAGTCTAGGATTTCAGACAGAAGCTTCATCTCTAATAGTCTAGGATTTCATATCTCCCTATTTCCTGGTATGTGAGAAAAACAATTCCCTATTTGGTAAGTGTGCATGTGCATCTGACTGCTGCCCTGCCTCAGGCACCACTTGAGTGGTTCCTGGGGTCCCTAAATACTAGATTTCCTTGGGAGTCCCTGCATCCCAGTTTAGCCCAATTAGTACAATTTTCTAAGGACATCCTCTTATAATGGATGGAGACACTCCAGAGATGCTGAGAACTACTGAATAATCATATACCACAGGTTTCTCAGTTAAGACAACCCTAAGCCCTGAATTTGGGGGATTGGAGATGAGCAAGGGCCCAAGAACTTCCCTTCTTGGCAGGAAAATTGCACAGTCATGGAGTTGCATGTTGGGAGGGAAAATCTAAAATCATGATCTTGACATCCCCCATATTTGCCATCCCACAGCTATACCCTCGATGAAAACTTTTGAGTCCTGCTTTTTTTTTTTTAACCAGGATCTGAAGGAAAACGAGTGGTTCTGCTCTTCTCCATGTCAGATGGTGAGGCTTCTATCTGAAGCACATAAACCTGTACTGACTGTTAGTGACTAAATATTTGTGTCCCCCAAAAATCATATGCTGAAGTCCCTGATGTGACGTTAGTTGGAGAAAGGACCTCTAAGGTGGTACAGAGGAAAGGCCTTGTGAGACCTAGCAAGAAGTCAGCTATCAAACCAAAAAAAGGTCTTCACCAGAAACTGAACTTGCTGGCATCTTGGCCATGAACTCCCAACTTCCAGAATTATAGTTCTGGAATAAATAAATAAATAAATAAATGCCTACTATTTAGCTAGCTAGTTAATTGTATTCTTTTATGGAAGCCTAGGCTGATGTGCTAGTCATATTTTCATTACTGTAACCAAAATACCTGACAAGAGCAACTTAAAGGAGGGGAAGTTTAATCAGGTTTATGGTTCTAAGGTTCAGTCCATGATGGGTCAACTCCATTCCCCTGAGCCTAGGGTGAGGCAGAACATCACAGCTGAAGGGTGCAGTGGAGGAAAGCAGCTGCCTCATGGTGGCCAGGACATACAGACGGAGAGGAGGGGAAGGGCTGTAGGGAAGAAGAACCCTCCCAGGGTATGTCCCAGAGATTCACCTCCTCCAGCCATGCCCTATCTGCCCACAGTTACCACCTGGAGCATTCAAACTAGGATGGACTAATAAGGTTAGAGCTCTCAAAATCTAATCATTTCACCTTCAAACATTCCTAAATTAACACAAGAGCTTTGGGAGGAACACTTCCTATCCAAATATACCAAATCCGTTAATAGCTAAGAAATATCTATTCTGACCCAAACAACAGATCACCCCCACACACTGTCAAAGTTTTTAATGCTTTATCCCTAGTATCTTCAAAGTTTCTGAACCTTTTCAAAAATAGCTGCAGTAGATATAGAAGGTAGGCCTAGACGTGTTTATGTTTGTCTTTCTTGTAAAATAGAATATTATGAGAAAGGGCAAGGGCTTCTCACAGTTGATTCTGAAACCAGAGCCTCAACAAATATTTGATGATGTTTCATGAACAAACAACGAATCAACTAAGGTCAGAAAGGATGTGTTCTGTGACATGGGGGGAGGAGGCAGTGATCCTGGTTCACTACTCCAGGGAATGTAAAATCACAGATGTGCTCAGGATTTCCAGGAAAATTATTGTTTTAAGGATTAAATGGATTCTTGACAAGTCGTGTTGATGAAATTTTCACAAATTGACTCATCTTTTAAATTAATTGGATAAGACCAATGTTCTAAAATGTATCTCAGTGATCTACTGAGGAACCCAAAACTGATCTTAGAAGAGGAGTGGCCCTTCCCGGGGATGTATCCATTTGGGAAGATTGGATTTCACAATTTCAGTGACAGTGAAGAGGAAGAAAAAGAAAAATGATAAAGAAGTGAAGACAAACTGGAAAGGACTTCTAAGATCATCCAAGTCCCTCATTTTATAAGTGTAGATATGGTGGTACTCAGAGGGAAAGTGACTTACCCAAGGTCACCCCACTAGTGAGGGCAGGTGTGGTCTTCTGTCTACAAGGTCAATAATATTTCTACCTGCCCATAATTTTTTTGAACGTTGAGGGGAACAACTGGCTGTTACCTCCACTATGGTCTCTACCACATAAAATTACCTCAAGAATTTTTTTCAAGAATATTCCATGTTTAATTCTAGGAACATGTATTGCCAATTTTTTGTTTTGTCATTAACATTTTATTTTCCAAAATGTTTTACTGTTTGCTATAGTTTGGATTCTTAGTTTCCCCCCAAAGGCTCATATGTTAATGGTTTGGTTCTCAAGGTGGTATTATTGGGAAGTGGAGAACCTTTAAGACATGGAAGGTTCTAGGTCACTGGGGCCATGCCCTTGAAGTGGTATGAGATTCTGTTCCCTTACTCTTCCCTTTTGTTCACTGGTTCATAATGTAAGGGGCTTTCCCCCATCACATTCCTTCTGTCATGTGCTGTCCCAACATGGGCCCCAAGTAACAGGGCCACTCTCTCATGGAGTGGAACCTCCCGAATTTGAGCCAAAATAAACATTTTATCTTTACAAGTTGATTATTTCAGGCATTTTGTAATAATGGCAGGAAACCAATCAACCCACTATTGTTTAAAGCCAGCTACCAGGAAGAGTGCTATTCTAAAACCAACTCACAAATAACATCGTTGTTGATGGTTTTTTTGTAATCCTACTCAAATCTCCTTGTGCTGTGGCTGATGTCTGACACAGAGCACTTTTCTTGGGAGCCTCTTTGTTGGGGACACCACACTGTGATTCCTTTCCTTGGAGAAGAACATACAGTGCTTACAAGGAGGGAGTGTTTCTGCTTCAAATTAAACCATGGTCTCCCCACATTTCCTTGCTTTGAGTCCTGTTTTTCACCCCTTCACGCCCTCCTCCCTAATACACATTTGGTCCAATGCAGCATCTGTAGATGCTGTTTGCTCCATAATAGAGCTTTTCACCATCTCTTTTGGTAAAGAAGAATTCTGTTGCCCTTATCAATCCCTGTTCTTCGCTTCTCCTTCCTCTCCTCCTTGCTTAATCTTTACCTCATTTTTCTTGGCCAAAATATTTCCTTTGAGACCAGACAGGCAGAGGGCAAGAAGAAGGAGGACCAGAGAGGGCCAGAGAATGCATGCGATCAATGGGGACAGAGATCGAAAGCACTTTGCCTAATGCTATTTATTTCCTCCACATGGAATGCAGGCTGGGAAAGGGCTTCAGGAGAGCACGCTGCTCTTGGCTCTGAATGCTGAGTTCCTTGCCAAGCTCGTCACTTGTTACATCAAGAATCTGACAAATATTTATTTAACATTGAGAGGCACTAGACCCAGAGTTAGAGACACGAGTTCTGGTCCTGATTCCAAGCTATGTAATCTTAAGCAAAGCATTGATCTCTCTCCATAAAAATGGGGAGTGGATGATTGCCAGCAGTTCATTTGTCCTGTACTTTCAGGATCTTTGTGTCCATGCAACAGCCAGAGTGTGGTCCATTAATGCCTGGACTTTTGCTGCTTTGAAGATACAAAAGAGAGCCATGGTTTAAGATATGCCATTCATTGGGGAATAGCCCTTCACTATGGCTGCTGTTTATCAGAACAGAAAGAGCATCCAGGGGGGTAACTAAAGCTATGGAGGGATTAGAGGGGACTCACTCTCTAAAGCCTAGTGAGTAGGATCATGAGGGATTGGAGTGAGCCGACCAATGCCAGCTTGAGACAAAGAACTTCTCCTTTGGAACCTAAGGCTTGAGCTTCTGGTCTCTTTATTCCTGGTGAACTTTCCTTTCTTCATGCTCTCAGTGTCCTCTGCCCTCTTATCACCCCCAAACCAACATCCACTGTCGGCCAAATTTTGACCAACTCACCCACGCCAAAGTATAAATAACTGAAAAGGAACTAGGTGGAACTTCCCATGATGGTAGTTTCATTGAAATTAACATCATTGTTTCTCTTCAGTCAGAGAAGAAAAGAAATAACTGAAGAATTTCAAACCCCAGCAAGTGTGATTGACTGAGAGACACATAATTTTTGTTTTGACATACATCTTGGTATATCTTGGTTTTGCCTTCCATAATTACCTTCTTAAAAAAAAAAAACCATACCATCAATCAGGCAGGCTCTTGTGACAATACATGGAGTGAGCCCTCAGGATGAAGTCAAATAGTAAATATTTAGTGGATTCTTGCTGGCATGTGAACTTATTAGAATGACTTTCTTTTATTCTTTCTTATATTCCTGCATCCTGGAACTATCGTAGGATATAGTAGATGCCCAATGAATGTTTACTGGATGAATAAACAGTCATAAGAATGGTGAGAGGATAAATAAATATAGTTCCTGCTTTCTGGGAACAGACACAAACACACAAAATATGAATCAGCAACATAAGAGATGTCACTCTTTTTTTACCAAAGCTAGACATATGAAAAGTTGAGGATTTTCCCCTACAACTTGAAAAAAGTAGTTTTGTGTGATTAAAATAGTGTCTTTACAATGAGTGGTAAGGTTAAAAGTATTTTAAGAGAAATGATACACATCTAAAATTATAAACAGACTCCAGAGGATCTAGAAATAGTCACAAATGTGAGATATGCTTACAGGGTGTTAGGTTTATTACAGAGCTATGAGAGACTGGTACAGGTCAGGTTTCATTCCCAAACTCTTAAAACTTTCTCCATGGAGAACAAGGTTTCCCTCCAATTCCAAATTTTTATGGAATTCTTATTGTGCATAGAAGATGATATAGAGTTGATCCTAGAGAGTTTATGCTAATTACCCTTGCTAACCAGTGAGATGATTTCTCCAGGAAAAGCAAGGTCAGAATCAATTTTTTCCCCCAATAAATGAATGCTCTGATAAATTAAGGCAGAAAAACACCAGACTCTTGTACCTTCATTATACGTGAAAACAGAAGTTGATTGATGTCTTTAGTATTGGCAGATTAAGACTTCTTGAAGATAAGATAATGTCCAGGTGTGCCTCATAGCCCTATGACTTTTAAGTCTAGGATTTATTTCTCAACTTAGGCAAATTTATCCTACTACCTCCAATTCTCCATCCGAACATTGCAATAACGAAATGTGGTGAAACTAGTGCTGAGAAATAAATACAGATTGCTAATGGAACACCACTTTTCTCACCCTCGGCTTCTTGGCTTTAGATGGTTTCTGATTTCCATGAGAACAGTTTTCTATTCTCAAGTTTACATAAAATGACCACTGTCTCCTGTGCTTTTCAGTCTTTCCTTCTTTCCTTTTCTCCTACATTTCTCCCTTTATTCTCTCTTTGCTCTTTTGGCCTTTCTCTCTTATCTTTTATTTGTCCTCTTTCCTTATCAAAAATTCCTCTATTTTCAGATGAATAACATTTATGGTAATACACACATGTTGAGAAACATTTGATATTTTTTTGTTCAATTGTGATATACAAATAGACCAAATCTTCCCATGTACACAAAGGTATGAAAATATTTGTAGACATCTACAGGACCTACTGGACAAAATTAAATATCAACACACAGACCTAGTAATTCCTAATTGATATGATACAAAAATGTTGATATAAAAATTTCTATGGCAAATATTTTAACAATCCTCTGAGTAGCCATCTGCATTCAGTAATATTTGCTCTGCTTTTAATACTTCCTACCATGCTCACAATGATTCAAAAGGAGTAATATACAATAAATAGCCAGAACATAAACCTTATGGAATTTATAGTTGTGACTTATTTAGCAATATTCAGATTACATAGAATTATCCATCAAGCCACATTCTAAAGATTATCCTAGAGACGTGTGCCCGTTTGCAATTTCAACACGAGCAACACTGTAGTTTTACTTTCTTTGCTTAAATAATTCTACAATCACAGTTTAATTTAGTTTAACTTGAGCTTACCTGAGAGAGTGATGCTGAGGATGAAAGGTACAGGCACAAAATCTGTTAGCATCATGATGTCTGTTTGGGAAAGATAATTTCTTCCTCCTTAAACACAGAGCATTTCCATTGCAAAAGGAGGTTTTGTAAAGAAAACACAGTGGTTCAAAGTCAAGATAGAACCCAAGGGGATAGTAACCACCTGCAGTGAGATTAAAATAGTCTCCAACCATATCGCTTTAGCGTGATGTTTCCTAAAGTGCATTTCATTGATTTCCAGTGAGCTGTCAGGTCCTGTAAGTCTAAAACATATCTCTGGGTCCTAACTCCTGACTTATTAATTTATTCTCTTGCAGAAAGATGCAGAGTGATAGAAAAAGGACCAAGCTAGGCAACTTTGGGATGCTCCATGATGTTCTTTTTTATGGTTGGAAGATCTGTGTAAAAGCAAAAAAAAAAAAAAAAAAAATCTGCATTTTATAACCTCCAAAATGCAACTTTATAACATGCAAGTTAGTGAGAAGTTTCCTATACTTATTATTCCTCTAGTGTCTTTTCATTTTGGACTTGGAGCTTACAGATAATGGATATATCTGGCAGCCTCCCTTGTCTAATGGAGGCTGTATTTTAACATTAGAACATTCTCGGAGTTTCCCCTCAACCCACCAGACCATCTCATCCTAGCTACAGAAGAAACTATGGTAGGAATTTGGACTTGTGTTCACTTATGAGACTGATAATGCCATCCTTTCTTTGTTTCACCTTCTTCACAGTTGATCAGATGTCGTCTCGTTCAGTACTGTACACCCCTAGAGGGCCCTTAATAAATGCAAATCTAATGAATGGACAAGTGTAAAGTTAGGGCTACAAAGACAAGACAGCCAGGTGACAGCAAAGAGTTACCCAAATGGGGACAGACTCCCAGGGCAACATTCTCCAGGGCACACATGAATTCAATTTAGAGAGGCTGATTTAGTCCAATTTTAAAATTTTTCTGTGATGTCTCATTAAACCTCCATTATGTATGTTAGTCAGCTTTCTGTCACTAAAACAAATAGCTGAGATAATGAACTTATAAAGAAAAAAGGTTATTTTGACTCATGATTTTGGAGTCCCTAGTTGTTGATCAGTTAGTCCCATGGCTTTGGGCCTGTGTTGAGGCAATACATCATGGTGGGAGGGTGCAGTCTTGCCGTGTGTCATTGCCAGCTTCCAGACATCCAGAAGGTGCTCTGCAGGGAACCATATGAAAAAAGCCCTGCCTTGGAACTGGGAGACTTGAGCTCTTGAGTCTCCCAGCTTTCCTTAGGTTCTACCTCTCCATACTCCTGTCTCAGAGAGCCCTCTGACCTCAGGGCCAGGGCTCAAAAGAAAGAAAAAGAAGGGGTCCCACTATCCCTTTCAAACGCATGCTCCCAACACCTGCTACTAAGCCCCACCTCTCAAAGTTCCTACCACCTCCAAGAGCGCTACCTTGCTGAGCAAACCTTTAACACATGGACCTTTGGGAGACATTAAAGATCCAAATAGAGCAGTGTACCATTGCCAACTTTTGGGCATCCAGATGGTGCATCATAGAATTATCATGTAGTGAAAAGAATTCTGGCCTAAGAACCAGGAGACCTGAATCTACTGTCCTTCTTCTGACCCCACCACTTTGTACACCAGCCCCTCCTGCTCCAAACTCTTCCCTGCCTGCCCTTCCCCCTAGACCATGAGCTCCTAATGGAGGCCTGAGTTCTTTCCTCCTGATGTCTCCACTGTGTCTCCAGTGCCTGTCACATGCAGGTGTTTCAGTATATCCTTGGACAAAGGGAAAGAGGAAAGAATTATGCATTGATTTTTCCTATTCATCTGAATTGTGTTGCAATTCTTTTATGAATTTATAATTGACTAGGATTATATTAGCCATCCCTCATCCAGGTATGCAGGAAGCATCACCTTTCTTTTTGATAAATCAAATAAAAGGAACTTGCCATTCTCCTGAGGCAAGAAATCCAATCTCAGTCATCAACAGGCCTCCATCACTTCCCCTGGGGAGGCAAAAGAATCTGAAAGGCTTTCATGGTCTCAGTATCTCCACAGTGGCCAGCCAACATGATCTTTTGAAATCAGCAGTTCTGCTACCCTTTGCCCAGTCTGATGCCCAGCATTCTGCCAAGACCAGAAGCCTTGGTGGTGATCAGCTCCTTCCTCTCTGAGCTTTCTGAAGACTACTGCAGTTTCCCAGGGTGTGCCAGTGGGGCATGGTCCTGATGCTACAAGTGTTAGAGGGTTAGAGCCTTCCAAGAAACTGAGGCAGTACAAAGTTCCTCCTTCAAACTCCAGTTCTTGTGACCAAGTCAGAAATATTTCAGACGTGTCACTCTGAATAACAGGCATGAGTTTATTAAGTGATAGGAAAAGGGGACACTATTAAGGGAGAGAGGGTTCTCTCAGAGAGAAGAGGGACAGTGTGCCTCTCCTGCACTCCAGTTTTACTGAGAATTTCAGAGAAGTTTCCAGAGAGTCCTGCCTAGGTCCACCTCTTGGCTTTTGACTCATAGCAAGATGACATCAGACTTTCAAGTACCCATTGCCATGACAACTCTAGGTCACTTTGACCCATGCTGGCCGGTTCTAATTGGATTCTTAACCAGACATTGTTAAATAGTTTATGGTTAGAAGGAATTATCCTTATCTCCTAGAGTTTCAGAATCTGGTCTGTGAAAAGGGTCACAAAGTTCTACCCCTTCTGGGTAACTTGGGTTCCTCTTATTGACTTCTTTCCCTGCACTATTCACAATCTGACAACCTTTCAATAATCACTGTTCTTATTGTTTATGGAGTTTGGAACATTATGGTTTTTAAACAAGTGTCAAATTCTTTTTTGAAAGCAAACCATGAAAGCCCAGGTCTCCTGGTAAAAGGTTTTGCTCTTTCCCTGGGTTTGGCATTGCAAAGACTTGGGAGGAAAAAAAAAAAAAAAAAAGGACTATGAGGTATAGGACTTGGGTGCCCCCTGGTGGACTATAGATCACACTGCAGATTCACATACACTCCTTTTTTGAGGGGAGGCATAATAATTACACAGAATATCGGGTTCCATGCTGCATAGTCATACTTGCACATAACAGAATTTGACCAATTTTAAAAGTATGTCTGATTCACATATTATTTGTTCCTTAATTTTAATTTTTGGTTTTTGAGACAGGGTCTTGCTAAGTTGCTCAGCTTCCTGAGAGCCTGGGATTAAAAGCCTATGATACCATGTCCAGCTTGTTCCTTAACTTTTAAATAACAAATATAATAACCTACCTAAATTTAAAAAAATACCACTGAAAGGAAAGTGAGAAAACAAGAGATGGGCAAGTGAGAAATGAAGGACAGAGACCAGGTAGAGATCCAAACAAATAAAGACCATCTCTCTATAGAGTGGAGAGAGGCACCCGAGATGTTTGGGTGCTCAGCTTTTGTCGGGTAGGGGTTTGGAATTGTAGCTGTGGTGCTAGGGGATAGGCTAGGGGGTGCTTGTGTCAGAGCTAGGCGGGCGGGGAATAGCATGGGATTGGTTTAGATCAATGGCACCATGGGGCTTTCCAGAGACAAGGGGTCATGTCCTTCTAGGATTGGCTTAGGGTTATGGTACCATGGGGTAGGTCACTAATGGGAGTGGGGGGAGTTTGGGGAAGAAGAAGTACAGGAAAGCCAAATTTATCTCATAAAATGGCAGTTAACATTCAAGATGGTGCTCAGATATTAAATCAAGACCCCCCATAACCACCAACAGATAATGGATTGTCTGTGGAAGGAGTCAAAGGGCTCTCCCCTTACCCTTCTCCACACAACTCTTAAGCCTGTGGGAACCTAGAGGAGCTGCAGCTCTGAGGCCTGGAGAAATCATGAAGGTGGATGTGTTGATGCCCAGCAAGTCATAGAACTGAAGCACCCAGCCAAGGCCCCAGGAACCTGGGGGGTATCATGGGAAGAAGGGTACAAACAGGAAACAGTCTCTATAATGGACAGCAATGTTTTCCACGCCTACCTCTGCTGCCCACTTATCTGGGGAGCTTTGAGAAATAAACTTCCCTGGATCTGTTCCCAGGAATTCTGACTTAGTGGGTCTGGAATGGGGCCCATGTGCTTGTGAAGAGAAGCCAGGTTACAGACCACTGACCGCTAACTGACATCTGCTTCCAAGTTAAACCACAGGAGAAAACAGCGGTTGACAGCCCAGCCAAACCACATCAAACCACCACAAAGAAGGAAGGGGCCAGGCGGGTGCCCTCTTGGCCACAAGGACCTAGGCTGTAGAAGGCCCTCCAGCTACAGTCGTAGGAAGACTTCAGTGCCCTCAGGACGATGGGGCGATGGAGCGTGGCCACCCAAGGTAGAGAGGGTTTCTCACTGTTTGCCTTTCACTCTGAACCTGTGTTCTTTCCATTTCTTTTCTGAGGCTTTTTGCTTCATTCTGTTTGAAGAGCACAAGTGTCCTTTGCTCCTGTCGTCATCACCCCCATCATTCCTCAGTATTTTTCCTGGTCAGGTAGGGGCAGGTTTGTCAGGCCTGAGATTTGGTGTTTTCAACAAAATAAACCAGGGGATTAAAGAAGCTTTGTCTGAACCCTTCTGATGGTGGTGCTGGCCAAACAGGCTGCTGCAGAGGGTGGCCTCCTGGCCCCAGATAGGCTTCCCTGGGTGTCCAAGACTAAAGTGAGAAAGTGATGGGGTCAAACCATAAGGCCAAATCTGGAAATGGAAGCATAGGGGAGCCATGAGCAAGAAATGGGGGCTGAACCTAAGAAACTAGCTTGGAGATTAGGAGAACTTAGAAAAGGTGGTAGGGAGGCGGGTCAGGAGGGAGCAAGGGAAAATGCCCTGGACTTCAACATTGAGGACACACAGCTGGAAGCCCAAAGGTCATTTTGTTGATGGCTGGACTTGTGATGTGTGGGTGAGTTGCCCTGATTAATAGGACTGGACAGGGGGTGGCAGGTAAATAATTAGTAATTATTATCTATGAAAGGATTAGATGTTATGGAAAGAACACTGTCCCAAGAGTCAGAAGCCCAGACTTTGACCCCGTGATAGTTGTATGACCTTGGACAAATAACTTTTGGTGATATCAGATTTCTCATTAATCCAGCAGAGTAGCTGGATTAGATTGGTTGTTCTCAATCCCAGCTGCTCATTAGAATCCCTTGGGGAGCTTTTAAAAACTGTTGATGTCTGAGTCTTGTACCAAGATATGTGGACTTAATTGGTGCTGTGTAAGGCCCAGAAATTGGATTATTTTAGAAGTTCCTCTAGGAATCCTAATCTGCAACCACAGTGGTGAACCACAGTACAGATAAGCTCTATTTGGGTTTGAAAATTCTGCAAGTCTGTGTTATAACAGGATGACCAACTATTTTTGCCTAGAACAGTCCCAATTTTCAAACAGAAAATCCTCTTCCCAGGAAATCACTCAGTCCCCAATCACATTCTATGTATCATTTCCCTGATAACATTTGTACCAAAAGCAAGAAGAGTTATGCTCAAAATTCTCTGTGTGGGGATTTGTTTATGTGTGTGGGTTTTCTGTGTGACTTCACTAGTCCTGTTGGGAAGCAAATCTATAACTCCACCATTTACCTACTATTTATTTGCTGGTCTTTCAAGTATACACTTCATTAAAACCTACCTTGCATTGGATTCCTAAAGATTATATAACAACTCTAGCCTATTTGTTTCCTGTTCTCCAACTTGATGCTTTGCCTTTTTTTTCTGACTTGAGAGTAAAATAAGAAAAACTATCAGGAGAACATTTAAAAAACACATTCACTTATTTAACACGTATCTATTCAATCTCTACCTATTGATTCCTCTCATTGCCCACCTTGCCATCAATCCAGTACCATGCCATATTCTGTCTTCAATACATATACTGAATCTTGAAACATATTTCTGCCTATTGTCCTACTTCTATTACTGTAGGACAATGATTTTCTGACTTGAGAGGCATCAGAATCACCTGGTGAGCTTGTATGTTAGTCTGCTTTCTGGTACTATGATAAAATACTAGAGATAATCAACTTATAAGAAGGAAAGATTTATTTCAGCTTACAATTTTGGAGATTGCAGTCCATGACTGTCTGGCCCCATAGCTTTGGGCCAGTGGTAAGACAGCCCATCATGACAGGAGTGCAGAGCAAAACTACTTACATCATGAGCCAGGGAGCAAAGAGAGAAGAAGAAATCAAAAGAGAAAGAGTCTGGGGTTCCATAATATCACTACAGGGCAAACCCCCAGCTCCCCAACCACCTAAGCACCTCTCACTAGGCCCCACCTCCTTAAAGTTCCACATCCAATGATACTATCTGGGGGCGGCAGTCAAGTCTTTAACACCTGAGCCTTTGGGGAATATTCAACATCTAAACTACAGCAGTTTGTTAAAACTAATTCCTGGGCTCAGAATTTCTGATTCAGGAGGCCTGGGATGAAATCAATAGTTCAATCTGCAATAAGGTCCCAGGTGTTACTCACTGCATTCCAGGGTGACGCATGGGAATCTGGCAGGGTGAGACACTGGACTCCAGGAAAGGAACCTGTCCTGTGGCCTATGGGGTTTTTCTTAAAAAAACTTGTAGCAAAATAAACACAAACATTAAATCCACACCCCCTAATCCTGTTTACATGTGCAGTTCAGTGGTATTAAGTATATTTACACTGTTACTCAACTTTCTCCAACATCCACCCCCAAATCTCTTTTCACATCTTGCAAAACTGAAACTCTGTACCCATTAAACAATAATTTCCTATTTCTCCTTCCCTAGACCTGGTAAACCCTTTCTACTTTCCATGATTGGAGTACTCGGGGTATGTCCTGTGAGTGTAATCATACACAGCTTTTGTTTTTGTGACTGTCTTATTTCATTTAGCACACTGTTCTCAAGGTTTATCCATGTTTAGGATGTGTCTGGAGAATTTCCTTCCTTTTTAAGGTTAAACAAGAGGCCTGGGATGGGATCAATAGTTCAATCTGCAATAAGGTTTAAGGAGAGACCACATTTTGTTTATTCATTCACCCATCAACAAACACTTGGATATTGTGAGTAATGTTGCTATAAACACGAGTGTATAAATATCTCTTTGAGTCCCTGCTTTTGATTATTTTCTATACCCAGAAATGGAATTGCTGGCCCTTATCATATGATATTTCTATTTTCAATTTTTTTAAGGGAACACTATACAGGTTTGCCACAGAGACTTCCCATTTTACATTTCCAACAGCAGTGCACAAGGGTTCCAGTTTTTCCATGTCCTCACCAACACTTTTTATTTCCTGTCTTTAAAAAATCGTTTTAAAATTGTAGCCATCCTGGACTATGGGATTTTCAAGCTAAATGATTAAGGAAATATGTACAGATTCAGTTTTTAAAACTCCTTATTAAGAACTTAATGAGGGACAAGAGAGAAATGCACTTTGAAATGGAAATCTCCTGACTTGAGCTGTGAAGGGATTTCTTTCATCTACTCTTTGTGTCTTCATTTTCCTACCTTGAATTTTCCTTTTGTCCAGTTCCCATATCTATACATTCCTCATGTACTAACTCAGTACTCCATCTTAGAGAACAATCATCTTACCCAGAGCTGTTTTTTTTTTTTCTTAAAACAACTGAAATCTTTCTTGAGCTAAGAACCAAAATAAACTAAATTCACCATCAGGTTTTAAACAGTGGAAGTGTGGGTAAGTTTTTGGATGCTTCTTAAATTATACTCATTTTCCCCAGAATGTTACAGAAAATGGACTTTGGTTGAAGGAGCAATAAAGCATAATAATAGGGGAATTCAAAATGTTCCCTTTTCTCCATTTGCAACTGCTGAGAACTCTCTGAATACTTTCTTATCTGAGTAGCCATTGTCAGTATGTAGTTCTGACACAAAAGATTTTTATTTGTTTCTGTATTGGTTTGTTTGCCAAAGCATAAACCCTGTAATGTTCCTATGCTTGATGCTATGGTTTGGATACGAAGTGTCCCCAAAACCTCCTGCGTTAATGTGGAAGTATTCAGAGGTGAAATAATTGGATTATGAGATCTGAAAGCAAACCAGTATATCTTAGTTTGATAGATTAACTGGATGGTAACTGTGTGCAGGTGGGGCCTGGCTGGCGGAGTTGGGTCACTGGGGCTGCCCTAGGAAGGTTCATCGTGCCTACGGCCACTTCCCCTTTCTCTCTCTGCTTCCTAGTGCCATGAAGCAGCTTCTCTCCATCACTTTCTTCCTCCATGATGTTCTGCCTCACCTTGGGCTCAGAGCAATGGAGTCGGCAACCATGGACTAAACCTCCAAAACTGTGAACTAAGATAAACTTTTATTCCTTTAAATTATTCTTGTCAGGTATTCTTCCTGAACAGAAAGGGAAGATTTTCTCTCTCCCAACTTTGAAAAACATTCAAAAATAATTTTGGCTGCTATTGACTTGTGGCCAAGGGTTAGGAATTTTGATAAATCCAATCTGGGTCCTGTGCCCACCTTTGTAGCTAAGGAACTAGGCAGGGTCCTTTATGAGAAAGGGAAAGAATCTGGCATCATACAAAATGAACAGTCAACACACAGTCATTCTGTCATGAAGCAGCTGTGGAGAGCGTGCCGTTATGGATCAAGGACACGTGTAGTAGATACACAGTAAGGAACATTTCCTTGCCTGTGTGTACCTGCTCATTGCTGCTTTAGTTCCCACTATGGTTCTTTGGCAACTCAGGAATTTGGAAACATTAGGTAGTCTTTGAAATCCAAGAATTGAATTACGGAAAAATTGGGGAAACCCAGGTTCCCTTATTTCTATACTAGAGGGATTTCTAAAGGAGATGCCATAACTCTTAGATTTGGTTCAGAAGGTTTTGTTAAACATACTCCTTGATCTCACCAACTTTGCAATCCCATGTGAGTGCTTTGTGATCTGCCTCCAGACAGAAAATATCTTGGATGCTAAAATATTGTCATAAAATTTTCATTTTGTCACCTTCTCTTCCTATACCTGGTGACCTTTACCTCCACCCCACCCGATGGCTATTATGGAGTTATGGAGTTCATGTTTTACTGCTCCCTGCCCTGTGGCTTATCAACACTGCAGTGTGGGAAGCATATAAAACAGAGACAAGTGGGAGCTGGGTTCCTAGGCTTTGAGTTGGCCCTCATATCTATCTCATCAACCTAACCCAGTGCTTCTCAACAGGGAATATTTGTCAATGTCTGGAGACATTCTGGTTGCCACAACTGGGACAAAGTGTGCTACTGGCATCCAGGAGGAGACACTAGGGAAGCTACTAAACATCCTAGAGAGCATTACAGAAGCCCCACAATAAAAGGATTATTTGGCCCAAATATCAATAGTGCTAAGGTTGAGAAATCCTGGTTCTAACCCAGCATACAGAAGGAGTTCAATTCTTTGGACAGTTAAGGATAGAGATAGGGTAAAAAAGGAAGAATATCCTAAATGTTTTAAGGAGTGGCAAAGAGAAAGCACCTATGGGCCTTCCTTCCTCAGCCTGTAACCTAAGGACATCAGCAGTATTTCAGCGGAGGTACAGTTGTCTTTAAAAACACTTCTGTTCTAACAAACTTTAGAGACCCAGCAAAAATTTATCAGAGTACTAGGCTGAGCCTCCACCAGCCTGGGAAAAAATAGTTAATTCACACCCCTTCCCTGGGTGGAAGGACCTTGACTTGCCCTGATCTCAGGCTGGGGTGACTGACTTTCAACGAGAAAGTCTCAGTCCTTAAGTTGAAATGATTGTCTGATTTTTACATTAAAACTTCAATGACAAAACCCAATATCTACATATTCTATGTATTTTAAACTAACTTGACTCTGTTATAATTGCCAATTCCCATGAAAAGCAAATGTGAGAAAGTCATTTCTTATCACTAGAAAATTTCACCATAGGACACAAATTACGAGAACAGGATGTATTTTACCAAGGAAGAACACTGAGAAAATTGAAATAATTATATTTCATCAAAGACACAATAGAATCGGAGGGGAAGATATCAAGGAGGCTTGTTCTAATCATGAAGCACTAAGGAGGAACTTGCCACAAAGAAAGCATGTATTTAGGAATGATTAAACTTTGTTTTACGAAGGACATAAAGTTCCATCCATCCATCCATCCATCCATCCATCTACCCATTTATTCATTCTGATTTTCTACTCTATTTGTTGAAGTCACAGTGAAAAAGTCTCAAAGATAAAATAATAAATAGGATGGTGGTCCTCCATCCTCAGGAAATTTACAATTGCTTATGAAGCCAGCTCTGATCTTGCATGAGAATTTCTATTTGTCTGTATGGGAATTTCAATCTCACTTTATCTTGTTCCTAATCCACTAATTGGACCAGATTTCTCTTACTCACATGATGATTGAGATAAGAGGCTGAGAAATTCCATTCCAATTACACTGTGAGATGTGGATCTGTTTGTGCTCCAGGGGGCACCCAGTGCACAGAATACACTGAGTTCTGTGACTACTGGCCTTGTGCAACAACGTGGATTTTATTGTGCCAGATATTTGGGGGCTAAGGAGTTTTGGAGAATTCTCTTTGAGGATTTAGAAAGGGGGTTATCTGAGACTTTTTATCATTATGATTACTCAAGTATAACATACATTGAGGAAAGTTTACAAATCTTAAATATACAAATCAATGAATTTTTGCATAGCCATACACTCATTCAGTGACCACCCAGAGGAAGAGATGGAATATCTCCAACACTGCAGGAGGTTCCCTTATGCCACTTTTTAGGCTGTACCCACTCCCATTGTTCTGACTTTATCATCAAAGATTGGTTTTAACATATTGGATTTCATAAAAACAGAACTACACCCCATGAACTCTTTCTCTGTTCTCCTTTTGCCCACCCTTCTGTCTCTGAGTCATCCGTATTAATAAATTTTAGTGTAGTCCATTCTTTTTATTGTTGTGTAGCATTCCATTGAAGGAACACATTCCAATTCACTTACCCAATCTCTTGCTGATGGTCATCTGTGTTGTTTGCAATTTGGGGTTTTTATTACTAAAGCTACTACAAACATTCTTGTGCTTGTCTCTTGGTGGATGTGAGTACTTCCTACTTTTGCTATACACCTAGGAGTGAAGTCTAACAATATCTTTAGATTCTAAAAAATTTGTTTCTATTTTTAATCTATGAATGTGTGTATAGATGTGTATACAGATAATTTTAAAAGATCCATCTGCAGCCCACAGAAAATGGATTTTAAACAGTGACTGGCTCCAGTTTGGAGAAGGCATGATGTTTTGTTCTAAAGTCCTACAATGAACAATACTGACACGTATACTACATGCTAAATAGGCAGGACCATCTGTTTGTGGAGTTTGATATATTTTACTCCTTAAACTTAAAATGGGTTGACAATAATTAATTAGAAGAGTATATGCATTTTTATAAGTGAAATTGGCTGTGGAAAATATATGTTTCTTTTTAAAATTACAGCAGCCAGTGGAACAACACGGTTTGAACCAGGGAACATTATGGTTTGAACCTTGAAACACTGCTGATCTAATTATCCTGGAAAAAAAAGAAGACACTGAAGGAGGAACCTATGAGACTTGATGACTGATTGGATGAGAAGCATGTGGGAGAGGTGCAAAATTTCCCGTTTAGATGACAAAGAGAGTAGTTATGCTATTGAGAGAAATAAGAAAATCAAGAGAAAGAGGAGCAGCATCACAAATTCACTTACACTCCTCTATTAATTCATAAAGAAAATGTAATCTTCCTATTTCTCTATAACCAAGATAAATCAAGTGAGTCATCATTTTATGGGCAAGAGGAAAGTTATACTTGAACTTTAAGTTTGCCAAAGATATGTATCTCAGTCCTTTGCTCTCTTGATCAAATGCTTAGAAGTCCCCACTTGTATGCCTCATTGCCACTTCCCACTATCAGCCTGGGAGGCCTCCTTCTGTAAGAAGCATTTAGGCATTGGGACTGAAATTGAGTGGATTACCAGGGTCTTGATGACTTCATGGAGGTAAAGTTGATTTTAAAGTTTAAAATAGTATAAATTATAAAAAGAGTGAATCGTTTACTTAGAAAAACATAAAATCAAGAATAGCCAGGAAGCCCCTGATAAATAAAACAATAGAAGTGGGGGAGACTGGAAAATATAAAGCTTCTGCAACTAAATAAGCACATAGAGCAGACTAGAAAATCTAGGAAAAGATCCAGGGAGGCAGACATTCTTACACATGACTGGTGGGAATGCAAAATGGTATCATTCATATGGAGAGGAATTTGGCAAAATTGCTTATGGAAACTTAGTATATCAAGGAAGCATCTCAAATAAGCAGGGGAAGAATATATTTTAACAAGTGGCTTTAGGATTCCAGGATAGACATGTAGAAAAAGATAACGTTGAATCCATTCTTCACATGGTACGCTGGGATAGATTTCAAATGAAACAAAAACTTAAATGTGAAAATTAAGCTCTACAACTACTAGAAGAAAACATGCATGAATTTCTTTGTGACCTGGGCTCAGAGAAAATGTTTCTAAGACTTAAAATCCAGAAACAATGAGAGAAAATGTTGATAAATTTGATTACATCAAAAAGAAAATTTTCATGGCAAAATACCATAAGCAAAGTATTATAAACTGGGAGAAATATTATAGACAAAGGGCTATTATCCCTAACATATGAATAGTTTCCAAACTAAAGAAGAAAAAGGTCAATACACTGATAGAAACTTGGACTAGAGAAATGAATAGACAAGTCATAGAAAATGAAATCTAAATGGCCCTTCAACACACACACACACACACACACACACACAGAGTCCTTACTGAGATACCATTTCTCAACTAGCAGACTGAAAAAATAAAATTTTTTTAAGATCTTAAAAATTCAACCAACATTAAAAAAAATAAAAATATTTGATAACAGATGCTGCGGAGTAATCTGGAAAAGCAGGCATTTTCACACGTTGCTGGAAGCATATAAAATGGTATAATTTCTATGAAGGGGAATTTGGCAATAATATCTAGCAAAGTTATATATTCATTTATAAACTGAGATGTTTTCCCACTTTTAAGTATTTATCCCCAAAACAATGAGATAAAAGTGTGAAAAGATACATGCATACAGTTATTCTTATAGTATTAATTAACCAAAGATTGACAGCCATTCAATTGTCTACACATGCGGGTCTGGTTGATAATGGTATCTTCAAAAAATGGTAAGATATTCAACTGAAAAAAGAAAGCGTCTCTCTCTCTCTCCTTTTCATTCATATATACATATATAAAATGTATGTGCGTGTGCTGAGGATAGAGCCCAGGGCCTGCTGCATACTAGTGCTTTACTACTGAGCCACATCTCCAGCCTAAAGAAAATAGTTCTATATATTACTACTACATAGTTATTATATACATGCTTAGTGTAAAAGGTAATTTAGGTGATACATTTATGTAATTTATGTGATAAAAGGGAGGTTTGTGAATATGCACATACATATAAACACATATTTCTATAAATATGTCCAATTTTGTATTTTTTAAAATGGAAAAAAGTTACAGGGAGACATAAAAGATTTTTTGATGTATCATTCACATAATACATATAGAACCTAGACTTCTCTGACTATGCCTTGTTTGATAGATTTGATCTTAAAGCCAATTAATTTTTTTATAATTACAAAACAACATTAAACTTAAGAAGAAAAAAAAGAAATTCCTAAAAATGGTAAGACATGAAACACATGAACCTAATTGTGCATTGAGTTGGTGGCATAACCCACAGAGATGAGATAGTTCAAGGAACTTTAAATCACAGTAATTTGACTGTATTTCCATACTGAGATCCTAAGAACAAAAAGAACTACTTAAAAGAAAACCAAACTTGTTCTCAGTAATAATATTGTTGATGATAGTGTTGGTATTATTGAAATTATTGTACATAGATTGTGAGATGAAGCAAACCAGTCATCACAGTGGTGCCATTGTGAACCAGAATTTGGTCATGGGAGAATGGAAAAATTTAAGTTTGGCAAGATTGAATTATAAGTGTGAGGCTGGCAGATTGAGTTAAAACAATATAATCTTGAATTTGATTTTAATGTATTTGTATTGATGGGAAAATTAATCATGTATTTTATCTTTGAAAAAAATTGTTTCTTAGTTCTATCTATTGAAAAGGCCTAAAAATAATGGCCATTCACTAAGATTGAGCACTCCTATAGCCCAGATTATTGTATTTAAATCCTGTTTCCCACTAAAGGTATCAGGAGGAGAATTCATTTTTCCTAACCAAATTGTACCTTGCTATAACCAAATAGGTTGAGGAAGGGAAGCTTCTCTTTAAAGAAGTAGTCCACTAATAGATGAAGAAGGGATTATAGAATGTCATAATTTTGTGATACATAATTTATGGTTCTGGGCAACGATTACCAAGAGCTATTAACATCACCAAAGGAGAGATACTCAAATATTATGTCCCTTTTGACAAAAAGCCACCCTGAATCAGAACAAGCCCTAGATTTAACCACCAACCTACAAAAATACAGTGGACAGAATAACACTTTAAAACCATCCCTTAGGGATATGATCAGAAAAAAACAGACTATGGGAAACTCCAGATTTCCTCACCAAATAAATTGTAAGGGAAAAATGAAAAATGAAACCCATCCATCAATTGCAATGTATCATGTTTTAAACAAACTGTAAAACAATAAAGAGCAATCAGATCAGCCTGACAGCAGGTGTCTTACACTAACCTAAATAGCCACTCCTGAGCTTGAGACTGCACAGTTTCCAGAGCCTGATGAGCCACTTGTCCTTCCTGAGCCTCTGTTTCTCTATTTTAAAATGATGTGAAAAGTAGTGTTAGGGTTAGGAGTATAGCTTAGTGGTACAGTGCTTGTCTGGCAAGTGTGAGGCCCTGGGTATGATCCCTAGCACTACCACAAAAAAATAAAAATAAAAATAAAAAAGTAGTCCTTATCTCAAAATGCTGCTGTCATAAACCTGATTGATTGTTATTTCATGTGATATATTGAGCACAGTAAGTTAAAATGTTAACAAAATTAGTTTATCTGAAATTAGTTTATTATTTAGTTTATTCAATTATTGAACTACCATTATATACATATTATGCTAAGTGAGGATATATACTGGTAAATAAAATTAACTTGGTATACTTATTTTCATGAAGCTCTTATTAATATTAAGTGTTGTACTCAGCATTTTTGTCACTGTGACCAAAGGACCTGAGGAGAACAAATAGAGGAGGAAAACTTTATTTGGGGCTTATGGTTTCAGAGGTTCAATATATAGATGGCTAGCTCCACAGCTATGGGCCCAGAGTATGGTGGAGGAAAGTAGCTCAAGACATGGAAACAGGAAACAGAGAGTTCTGCTCACCAGGAACAAAACGTAAACCACAAAAGCATATCCCCCACTGATCTACCTCCTCCAGTCACACCCTACTGGCCTAAAGTTATCACCCAGTTAAACCCTATCAGTGGAATAATTCACTGATTAGGTTAGGACTCTCATAACCCAATCATTTCACCTCTGAAAATTCTTGCATTGTCTAACACATGAGTTTTGGGGGACACTAAATATCCAAACCATAACATTAAGAGAATAATACGTGCAATGTGTGAAAGTTCTGGAGAACTTATTTATTCTGAGAATGTGTGACTGTGGAGGTTTAATCAAAGCACATCAAATCATATAAAGCCAGAATGATGCTTTAAGTCTATATCAAGAAACTAAGTTGGGCTGGAGTTATAGCTCAGCAGTAGAGTACTTGCCCAGCATGCTGGAGGCCCTGACTTTAATCCTCAGCACGGCCAAAACAAAGAAGATAGAAACATAACTTGGTAAATGACAGAATAATGTAGTTCAGTTCTACAGAACAAAATCAGAATGTTGCTTGGTGAATGTGGAATCAAGACTCAGCGAGTTGAATAATGTCCCCCAAACTCATGTCAACCTGGAAGCTCAAAATATGACCCTATTTGGAGAGAGGGTTTGAAGATGTAATTCATTAAACTTAAACAAGGTCCTGTTGGATTAGAATGAGTCCAGTGTCTAATGTTTGTCTCCTTATAAGAGGAAGGTCACACAGAGAAACAGAGAAGATGACTATATGGAGATGGAAGCAGAGATTGGAATGATATGGCTACTAGCCAAGGAACTCCGGAAACTACTGGATACTAGAAGAAGCAAGGAAGTATTTTGTCTTAGAGCTTTCAGAAGGAGATTGGTCCTGCTGACACCTTGAGTTTGGACTTTTGGCCTCCAGAACTCTGAGATAATAAGTTTCTGTTTTCTAAACCACCTAGTGTGCCATAATTTGTTATGGCGGCCACAGGACACTAATGCATCTGGCAAGGTGAATCTGCTCGGTGTGAACAGCCTGTGGTTCCTGTTGTGGAAGCCCAGAGAGTGGCAAGATCCCATGGCTCTACCTGCCAAAGCCCCACACTGCTCCTGCCAGCTCATCATAGCAGCTTCTCCCTACACAGAGCAGGGACCTCACCCCCACTTTTTGCACACTCCAGGCTGACCCATTCCCTCGTGTTACTTTTCTTTCTTGCTGAGTTTGATAAATCTCCACAGTCCTTTATTCTGAGAACAAACTGTCCAAGAAGTTTCTCAGATGGAACTTTTACTAACTGCATTTAGATTCTTCTTCATTTCTCTCAGAATTCTGAGATTGTGCTGCCCATATCCTCTTGTACGGGTCACATGTGGTTTAAGCGTGTGACAGAGATGCCCTTCAGAAAAGGAAGGGTTTGGGAGTGAAAGAGTGAGTGTGTGGTGGTCAGGACAAGATGCTGGAAGAACAAGGAGTCTGCCCATCCCTCTTTCTTGCCTCTACTTACTAGATGAACAGTTGGTCAACAGATTTTGCCAATCTCTTACAAGAAGATACTCCGTGAATAGCTGTTCTTCCCCCTTCAAATTCGTCTCCCCATATTCTGTGTCATTGCATTTAAATTGTCTCCAAACTTTTGGGGCCAAACAGTACTCTGAGAGTCCATAAGTTTTTAGTTTTTTCTTGTAGTTCATGAGCTTCACAAAAGGCTGTTTATAAGAACAAGAAACCAGCCTTCTATTTGTGAAACAATAGCAAGTGATAAAATAAACATGAACTTAGCATACTTGCAAATAGCAGGGGAAAAAATAAATAGCCAAAGAAAGTGTGAGCTATCTCCTTCCCTGGCTGAATTTCACCTCCTGTCAGCACACATTTCCTGCCAATGCTTTTCTTAGCAAGAGGCATGTGTCTTGATTGACAGCTGTCCTCCTGGTCAACCTCAGGTCAGAGTTAATCATATTTGTATCGGTCTTCCTTCTTTAGGTTGCCAGCCCCGTGTTGAGAACTACATGATATCAGTATTTGTATTCCCAGGCAGTTCTGTGTGCAAGGCAAATATTCAGTAAATAACTTATATTGAATATAAGCTATTTTTATTGTTCTTATTTTTGTTCTTATTTTTGGTGTTTAGCTCTTAAGATATACCTCTGCATGAAAACATTTTTAAAACTAACACATGGGATATGCTCAAAACAAACTTAATTTTTTCTCCCATTGTTCTTTTAAATGTACTTATGGAAGGTAATCATCCCTACCTGCTATAGTTTGGATCTGAAACATTCTCCAAAGGCCCATGTGTTAAAGACTTGGTCACCTGCCATGACACTACTGGGAGTGGGTAGAACTTTTAATAGTGGGGCCTAGAGGAAGGAACTTAGGTCATTGAGGGTGTGCCCTGGGAACCCGTTCCCTAATCTATCTATCTCTCTCTCTCTCTCTCTCTCTCTCTCTCTCTCCCCACACACACACACACCCCTCTGTTTCCCAGCTGGCATGAGGTAAGCAGACTCCTTTACCATGTGTTCCCACCATGATGTACTGTTCTGCCACAGGCCTAAAGCAACAGGTATTTTGCCCTAGTGTCTGCAAGCTAACACACTACCCTTGGGTGGAGAATTGGACACAATCCTGACTTCTTTGCTCACTCTACTTAGACAGCTCTGTGTTCATTATAAATACTCAGAAATGAGGACATTCGGTCTAAAGTATGAATCTAATGCTTCAGCCTTCACTCAAAGTGAAGATTTCCTCCCATTCCTGTGCTATGGTAGGCAGCCTGCTTATATGGGAGGGCCTGTGGTCTTGCTCACCTCCCCCACACTCAGTACTGTGATGGGGTAGCGAGGAAGGGATGGAGGAGAGGTAATCGTATGGGGCTGTCCTTAGTTGGCTGTGCTCTTAGTGCCAGGCAGATGGTGAAGAAGGACCTTTTATCTAGTGGGTTTCTCAGAAATTCTGGTCACTAGGACCTTGTCTCCCATGCTTTTTCAGCCTTTCCTGCCCAGGGGCTACTTGTTTTTCTTACTCAGTTCCCTGGTCCCTCTGATCAGCCTATTTGATAGAATTTGTGCCTTATTAGCAAACTCCAGGTGCATGACAACTCCTAGTGGCACTACTTCTATCTCACTGTCATAAGCAACTTTGGTTTTCTGAGGCATGAGACCATTCCTTCAAGCATCCCAAATACAAGAACCTCATTCAAAGCCCTCTAAGTGGCCCTAGGAAAGTCCTAGCCCTAGGCTTATGGTGAAGGGACTAATACCAACCCACTCATCTGCACTTTCCTTCCCTGGTCCCTTTTTATAATTTCCAACTCACTTAGGGTTTTAAGATAAATAGGACCAACTTCAAAATTTGCTTCACAAATTTTTCACGTACCATGTTTACTTTGGGGTCAGATTATGTTAGCATTTCCATAAAAAGTGTAATACTCTTTTTGGTTGTACATTTTTGAACATCTTTGTCTTCACAGCAAGATGACTTTTGAGACAAAAACCTGTCTTACCATCCACTAGGTCTATAGTGTTTGGCACAATATGGTGAATGTAACTAGGCCTTTCCCAAAGAATCCCTAAAGGTACCAATGGTGATGCATTGGGCTACCGTGACCCATCTCTACAGACTGATTTCAAAGTGCCAATACTTTCCTGCCTCATTATGTCCAAAAATGAACACAATCAATTCAACCACATTAGTATTATTTAGTTTCAAATATTTTTGTCTCAAATTCTGAATCTGTACTACCCTGCTATTTTATATTTGTTGAATTCCATTTTATAAGCAGTTCAATGTAGGAAAGAAAGATATCACCCCCAGAAACCTATTTGAAATCTCCTAAAATGAAGTAGTTCTTTAGGACCTAAGCACAGATAAAATAATAGGCCTTTGGTTCCCATGCAGGATTTCTCACAGCTAACAGGAATCACATGAGTCAAGACTTTTTATATTACAATGGACAGAAGCATAGCTTTAATTAAGTTAAGCAAAAACAAGAGTAATGACCCATGTGAGAGGGACTAAGGGACAGAGTCCATGACAGGCTAACTGGATCCAGGATTGTCCTTACTCCTCCTGTGGTGTCTTGACCTTATTATCTTTGGTGGCTGATGGGTTTCTTCCATGTGCTAGAACAGGCAGCTTCTGGTGGCCTCAGAATTCATCCTCCTAGCACTTATTGCTCCAAAGTAAAAGGCCTAGAAAAAGACTTCAGTGGCTTTCTTTTGTCAGGCATGCAGCCAAGATGAAAGGAGGAAGGGGGAAAACACGCTAGGCAGCCAGAATACAAATAGGTGCCTCAGCAGCCCACCAGTAGAGCACTTCCCGTGCGGGTTTCCATGCCAGGAAAACAGTGGTTAAAATATTGTTATGGGCGATGTGACTTTGTCCCCTTCCCCCATTTTAAATATTGAAATCCTAACACACCCTGTGCCTCGAATGTGACTGCATTTAGAGATTGGACCTTCAAGAAAGTAATTCAGTTAAAATGAGGTCATTAGGGTGGACTCTATTCCAATATAACTGGTGTCTTTCTGAAGATAAGGGAGGACACAGACACACACAGAGGGAAGACCACGAGAAGACTCAGGGAGAAGACAACTATCTGCAAGCCAAGGAGAGGAGCCTCAGGAGAAACCAACCCTGTCAGCCCCTGGAATCTCTGACTTCCACCCTCCAGGACTGTCAGAAATAAATGTCTGTTGTGGAAGCCACACAATCTGGGTACTTTGTAATGGCAGCCTTAACAAATCAAGATGGATGCAATGAAATACTAGTGTAAAACTGAAAATATCCAGGAAAGAAAAATAAAGGTGAGTCACTGTCCCTTTTGAATTTCTTGGCACAAAGATGGGATGATGTGCTGTGTGACTGCTCAGCTCAGGGCAGAGCTGGGCTTCAGAGGAAGCCAGGGGCCAGAGAGAGGGGACAGAGCCACAAACTGCTGTGATCCATCTGGCCCTGAAAAGGGAGCTCTGCATCTTGCAGCATGTAATTGGGGTTGAATCACAGGACCAGCACCACCCTGCCTGACCCAGAAAGCAGAGCAGATGGCAGCAGAAAAGGGCAGCAGGAAGAGGCTCATTCTCTGCTCTCCTGCCTTCAGGCAAGTGCCCCACAGGGCCCTATCTCATGGTGCCCTCACTTGCAAAGCCTGGTGCATAAGCAAGCAGGGCACTTGTCTCGGGCACAAAACCTGAGGGGCTTCCAAAAACTCACTTGTCAAGATAAATAATCCTGTAATATAATGCTCTTAAAAATCAAAATTAATGTAAAAACATTCATGACAAACAAATATTACTTTTTTCCTTTAGCCTCAGGTGTCAAAATGGTTAGCACAGAGCTTTTATGGATATTGTCTTTATTTAAAACATTGATATTTTGTTCATCTTAGGGGGTCTGTGGGCATTAATTTTGATCTTTAAAATTATTACATAAAAATTATTACATTATGTCAGGCACAGTGGCACACAACTGTAATTCCAGCAGCTTGGGAGGCTGAGGCGGGAGAATTGCAAGTTTAAAGTCAACCTCAGGAACTTAGTAAGGCCATAATCAATGTAGTGAGATCCTGTCTCAAAATAAAAAGCCCGGGGATGTGGCTCACATGCTAAGCACCCCTGGGTCTTATCCCTGGTACCAGAAAAAATATATATATATGCATATATGTTTTATTAAAATATTACTTATCTTAAGTTATGCATGTGTGCGCATGCGCAGTGCACACACACACATGAATACAAGTTTTAAAAAATGGCCATTTGGGGCTGGGGATATAGCCCAGTTGGTAGAGTGTTTATGCAGCATCCTAGATGCATAAGTCTGTGGGTTCAAACCCCAACACCACCACCAACAACAACAAAAAGACTTCTATTGTATAATTGACAGTAATGTTCTAATAACAATGTTTTGATATTACACTATAGAGATATAAGATGGCACCACTGGGTATGTCATTGCTGTAACTTCCTGTAAGTCCATAAATATTTCAAAATTAAAATTTGAAGGGATGTTATTTTTTAAGTACCTGAACTTGTTGGCACTCAGTTCAATTTGAACCCAGATAAGTAGGCTGGTACCTCTTCTGCCCTAGTCCTGGTCCTGCTTGTTCAACCATTACCATTGCTCTAAGAATAATGGAAAACATCAACCAAGACTCTCAGCTCACTCAGTGAACTTATAGATGTTTTAGCTTCCATTTTATGTCAGCCATAGAGATTGTGGCTCATGAAATATCTATCATTGGGGGGTTGACTGAGGAGGTCCTAAAGAAGATCTCAATTTAGGATGATGGGGTCCTTGACAAATACTGTAGAAAAGAATTTCTAGGCATGTCAAATATCGAGGCACAGAGATTTACTTAGTAAAGCAAGAGAGGAGGTGGGCCATCTCAAGAGTAAGAGACACTAGGGTTTTTAGGCTTTCTTTGTAAAAGGAGAGGTGTGGGCATGAAAAGATAGGTGAAGATGACATCCACCAGTGATCACAAGATGGTTTTGGGGATCCTTAGATTGACACCTTCTCCACTATCTGATCGATAGATAATGTTGGGAAGGCACCCTCTATTACAAGTTTCCAGCAAAGCACCTTATATTATAGATTTCATATTTCCCTTTACTCACTCTGTTCTAAAAATATATGCATTAGTGGGCTAATTACCAGTGCACAGGACAATTTTTTTTTATTGTTGGTTGTTCAAAACATTACATAGTTCTTGATATATCATCTTTCACACTTTGCTTCAAGTGGGTTATGAACTCCCATTTTTACCCCATATACAGATTGCAGTATCACATCAATTACACATCCATTGATTTACATATTGCCATANTCTGTACCATTGGTCCACCCGCCTGTTTTGGTACCAGTACCATGCTGTTTTTGTTACTATTGCTCTGTAGTATAGTTTGAAGTCTGGTATCGCTATACCGCCTGATTCACACTTCACAGGACAATTTTTATACGTGAGTGAATATCCAGTAACTTTAAGATTGTGAGTAAAGATTTATAGATTTCCCAGAAATTTGGAAATAACAGTCCTGGGAGGAAAACTGACTTTGGGAGGAAAAGTATGAAGAACTTAAGCACAAGTCTTTTAGACTATATTTTCCTGTCCTTCCTTTGTCTCCTTTCTATTTACCTTTTATTTCTTTTCTATCCTACCTTACATCTACCTGCTCCAGACAGTTCTGCTAATTTTTTCCTTGAATGACACTTTCCTCCTACCTAATTCTATCCTGTTCAGTAAATTCTGTGCACAAAAAATTTCAGAGGTGAAATGATTGGGTTATGAGGACCTTAACCTAATTAATACATAACCTGCTGGTATAGATTAACTGGGCAGTAACTTCAGGCAGGTAGGATGTGACTGGAGGAAGTAAGTCACCAAGGGTGTGCCTTTGTGGTTTACATTTTGTCCTTGGGAGCAGAACTCTCTGTCTTTGCTCCTGGCTATCATGTTCCAAGTGCTTTCCTCTGCCACACCTTTCACCGGAATAGTCTAATTTACCTCGGACTCAGAGCTATAGAGTCAGCCGACCATGAACTAAACCTCTGAAACTGTGAGTCAAACTTTTACTCTTCTACATTTTTCTTGTCAGGTTTTTGGTTATAGTGATGAAAAACTGACTAAAAGAAATACAATTCATAGACATGTAAGTGAGAGCCCCCACAGATTTCCACTTCCCAAAGTTAACCAACTGTATGTGTTGAATGTTCTTCTGGCCACTTCCTTTACTTTTATTTTCTTTCTTCCAACACTAATCCTTTACCTTTATTGTCCCAAATGGTGCAGGGAAGAAAATCATGAATGATATAAACATGGTTCTTTTCTTTATAGATGTTACATAAATATAAATATAAACCCTCCTATTCAATTGGTTGAGTCATTAATAAAGAAACTAATTTCTGGCTCATCTTTTCCTGCTGTGGATTCACCAAGAAAGAATAAAAGATCTCTGTGACCAGATGGACTGGCAGACTGTGCTGTCTTGCCCTTTCCACGTTACTCTCCTACCCCCTGCCCTTTGTCAGCTCTGTTTCAGGTTTCATGAGAGGGATTAAGCTGAAATGCCCTAGAAAAGGCTTCCAGAATCTTAGGAGATAAATATCTAATTGGGGAGAGAGGAGGGAGGGTGATGAGTAGAGTGGGAAGATTTCTCAACCCTCAGAGAAGGGAGAATGTTAGGGGCAACTGGAGATAAGAGGGGCCAGGATGCCTTGAACCCAGAACTCCACAGGGGCATGATTTCAAGGGCCCTAAGTGACTCTTTAATTTAGAGCTTTAATGCGAAGTCCTCTGGCTTCAGCCTGGGATCAGAGCTGCAGATCTTTGAAATGGACCACAAAGGGTTGGACACTGGACACTTAACTTTGACCAGAATCAACTCAATAATGGAGACACTTCTATTTTCTGAAATGCTAAATACAACAGGACTCTTGCCCTGCTCTGAGGCAATAAAAACTGACATTGAGCATACACTGCTGTAGTCAGTTGAGTCTGGGGGCTGGATGTTATTTGATTTTAAACAATAAAACAATACTTACTGCATCCTAGTGTTGCAAAACAAATTTATGCATACACACACACACACACACACACACTTCCACTCATAAATATTCCCGAGTTTCATTGATCTAACATGAATTCTGCATTACCATTCTTTTTACTGTACAGAGAACAAGCTATACCAGAAGCTTCTTCTTATAAAGACAGAGCTTATCACATCTTTTGCCTGAAGTATGCACCCCTCAGGAAGAACATTGAAGAAGTTTACTCTTAAATGAACAGATCCTGTATCTTTACAAAGCTTAGACTACCTGGGTGATACATGGCTGTGTGATGCAACTTGGTGTGGTTAAACAGCTTCCTGAAGATGCAAATTTCCACAAAACAATCTCAGGGTTCCTTTGGAAGTTGAAAGGTCACTACCAGCGTCAAGGTAGGACATTCCTTCCTCCATATAGTGGTTCTACTTTAAAAGACAAACAAAAACCCTAATGTTATTGGGGTATAATTTATACATGAAGATAAAGATGTGAACATTTTTTATTAACGGTTGTATTCATTACCACCATAATCCACATACAGAACCATTTCCACTGCCCCTAAGTGTTTCCTTAGTCAATTTACAATAAGCACTCTTTCCCCAAGAACCCACTGTTCTGTCTTCTGTCACCATAGATTGGATTTGCCTTTCCTATACTTTCAGGTAAATGGAATTATTATATTCTTTTGGGTCTGATTTCTTTCACTTGGCATAATTATTTTAAGATTCACCTATGACCTGAATGTATCACTACTTCATTCTTTTTTATTGCTGAGCTGTACTCCATTGTATGAATATACCAAAGTTAATTTGTTCACCTATTGGTGGACCTTTGGGGTGTTTCCAGTTTTTGTCCATTACCAATAAAGCAAAACCAATTCTGCTATTAGGTGTTTTATGTATTCAAGTTTTATATATCATTTCAGGTGGGAAAAAAGCATTTGGCTTCTCAAGAAAGAAAGAAGTAAAGAAAACAAAGAAAGAAGGAAGGAGGAAGAAAGGCAGACAGGAAGAAAACCACAGGTGAAATAGTCAAAGCTTAGTCTTTGGAAGCAGAGAACACCTGGCTCTGCTTCTGGTTATATCTGCCTGAAAAAGTGACCACACTTTTTTATGTGCTTCTTTGTTTGGCAAAAAGAGAATATTACCACCCAGAATTACTGAGAGGATTAAATTCAAGGAGATCACCTATGTAAAGTGCATAGTAAGTCCTCAAAAAATGTTGCTTCTCTCCATCTCCCTGCCTTGGAAAGGGATGAGCCAGCTGAGCGGGCTTGCAGGCCCTTAAGCTCAGCAGACCAGATGTACATAATTTCTGATCAGTGTCACCCTGCGGGCTGTCTGTGAGCTCAGATGATTTAGCCCAAGTGCATATTGTCTAGTTAGAACTGTGTTCTATGGAAGTTTGGTCATTTTAAATCATGCTCTAAATAACCTTTTGTGAATTGATTAACTATTCAAAGCTTCAAAATATCCGAAGTTATCTTTAGCTTTGTAGGGGATGTTAGATAAGATGAAGAAAACTTGAGCCTGCAGCTTGGTTAGTAATGAAAAGTTGCTACCAGCTACACATTAGAAGTTTGTGGAGAAACAGGCTCACCAGGTACGGGGATGATGGGGTGGATAGGGAGCGGGGATAGAGTTATAGCAGACTGTTCTAGAAAAGCCAACAGCTTTGTGTAAGTCCTGAGCTGCAGATTCTGAAGACCTGTACTGTCAAATATCACTCTGTGGGAGTCACAGAAAAAGAGATGCTGAAGCATGCAGCAACTTGGAAAATAACCACCTGAAGCACCTGGAAAAACAAAAGAGCTTAGCAAGGTCGTGTCAGATCTAATGAGGACAGAGACACCTTGGCCAAGAATGAGAAGATTGGAGTCTTGTGATAGCTCCACCTCCGGTTCTGTGCAAATCCCTTTGGGAGCTTGGTTTCTTCGTCTGTAATGAAGGGGTTAGCACCACAGTTGCTTCCAGCTCCGACATCCTATAATTTTGTGATAGTGATTAATCCATGGATGTTAGGTGCTGGGAACTTGGCTACTTGATCCAGCTTCTGATGTTCATTGAGCCCCCATGTAAAGCAACTCTTACAAAGGTACAAGCTGGGAGGATTTATGAGACAAAAAGAAAAAGAACAAAATTGGAGTGGGGGTGAAGGGATGGTCAGTTCAGTTTTGGACATGCTACACACATTTACCGTATATATTCTTGAAGACATCGGGAATACAAAACTGGAGGTTAGATGAGGTCATAGCTGGAGAAGCAGAGTTAGGAATCATTAACAAATAAGTTTCAACAGATATTTACTGAGCACTTAGTTAGTGCTAATATTCATCCATATAACCCACAAACATTTATTTGGCATCTATTATGTCAAGTCCCATGATATATACTGTGGAAAAATGAAAGAAGAGAGGAGGCACATACTTGTTTTTAGGAATATACAATAGAAGTTGCATTTGGATAAGACAAAAAGAGTTTTGCTACAGGGTGGTGTAAGATTTGTTCTGTGAGAGAAACACAATCTGTTTTGGGGTTTTCGAGAAGATACGTAGGATTTCAACTTCAGGGAATCTTCATTAGAAAAAAACTTTGAAAAAAGAATAAGATTTGCTTGTGGAAATGGGAATTGGGGAGGGCATTCCAGAGTGGGGAATAGAGCAAATGAATACTAATGAATGGAATGGGAAGGTTTGAAGCATCTTCAAGGATGGCAAGAAGTCTGGTTGAAACGTGAGCATAGGCCTTGCAAAAAGGAATAGTGGAAATTAAGCATTGGGCAAATCAAGATTATATTATGGAGCGCTGAAGGCTGAAGAGTTTCCTTATTTTTTCATTACAGGAGGGTGCCATTCCCTTTTTAAAAGGATATGAGTGGTGGTCTGAGCTTGACCTTAGTAGTATCTCTCTGGTTCCACTAAATAGATTAGATCTGAGTTTGAAATCAGAGCCGGATGAACTTCTATGTCTAAGTATCATAATTGGATGAGCCTGGAGATGATAAAGCCTGAGGGGAGAGGTATGAATTAATCCATGGCTATTAGGTGCTGAGACATGACTGGGAACTTGGCTACCTGATCAGGTTTCTATCCAAAACACTGAATGTGGCAGATCCAAGGCAAAAGGCAAAGCATCTAGAAGGTGGAGACATCTACTCAACTGTTCCCAGGCCCAGAAACAAGCAATTGAAGTAGAGAGATGAATGGGAATGCTTTTGGTCTTCAAGTCTACGTCTCACATGTCCCATCAAATTCAACAGAATAGTCCAGTGGAAAGAGGTGTGGATTCAGGGATCTGGCTCATCTCTGGCTCCTCAATTTTCCATCCATAAAATGGGGAGTTTATTAGGAAGGTCAAGGAGTTAAACTAGTAGGTGCTTCATTCCTCCAGCTGAGTCAAAACTACAGCAAGCTCCCTAACTACATACACACACAAACTCAAGTCATGTTTTCAAAAATCTCATCAGCCTAGCAAAACGCAGGGAGACTGCTCTCCCCCACGGTGTTGTGAAGTATTTGCATTGTGCTGAAACATCACCAAGAAAGCAGCCAGATGGACAGAATCTAAAGTAAGGGGGAAACTCCAGAGGGAACTTTATTCCGAAATGAAGAACTTAGGCTTTCTGACTTTTCCCATGTTTTTAAACTCTTATTTTACCTTACAAATGCAATTCCCCCCATTCTGTCAAACCACGTGCTCTCTCCACAATTTCCTTGCCACAACATGGTGAGAAAAGGGAGAGGTGCAGTGAGAATGAGCTGATGTTTGCAAAGGGCTTTGGAAGTCTTGCTGGAACATGCTACACAAACACAGGATATTATTTCTAAGCTGCCACTGCTTAAAGAAGGGAGAGACTGGGAGGAGCAGTGTCCTGATGTTCTGAGGCAGCAGCAGGGGGTAGGTCAGAGGAACAGGAAACACCCAGCAACTTCCCAGAGGGAATGTGAGAGCAGAGCAGTGGGAGGGAGCTGAGGCTCTAAAGTCCATCTCAGAGAAGGTGGCTGCCCACAATTTACAGACTGTATTGAAGGACAGAAAAGCCTTCTTAGCAATTCAAATAATAAAAATTGAAGATATTTTTGCAAAGAAATAATTGAGAGGCTGCAAGAGGTGAGCAGGGATTGTGGTAACTCCCTCACCCTCTCCCCAGAGCTGTGTATGCAAATTTTATGGAAAGAATTTCTATGACTCCTTTCAACAGGCACCTTAGGGAGAGTCAGACTTTCTGTTTCCATGCCTCTCACTGATTTGAAATGGGAGATCACAAAGCTATCAGCCAGTACCAGACTCCTTTGCTCCTTTGCCTTGCTGTGCAAAATAAAAGGAGAGGTCCACTCTTCTCAGAACTGTGACCTCTAAGGAAAACTACAGCCAGCACAGCTCCCTTCATATTCTTTTAATGATTGACATCATTAGAGACCTACAAGGAAGACCTTCCTACCTGGTTCATCAACCTCTGCCTTCATTATACCTATTCATCTATTGGTACACGTTTGAGCTTATGGCATTTCAAAAAGAGATCTACCTAAATTAAAGACCCGGCAATGGGGGCTTCTCTTTACCTAACTCTTTAGGGAGCTATTTTTGAAATAGATTCAAAATGGAATTGGACTTATTTCAATTCCACAAATATGTACTAAGTATCTACTGCATGAAAAACACCATGCTAAACCCCATAATGAAGATGAAATGAAGAGAAAGAAATGAAGACGGTTCTGGTGATTTGCATATTATCTAGTAAAGGAGAGAGGCACATATATAAAAGACAATCATGGAGCAGAAGGACATGGAGGATGAACAGGGATTTTTTCCTTCTTGCGGGGATTAAGAAAAGGAGTTGTACACAGGTTGGTATTGACTTGACCCTTGAAAGAGAGGTAGGACTTTGCCAAGTGACCATGGGTGCTCATTCCATCGGGAGCCAAGATCCAGGGGAGAAAAATGTGGAAAATTGTGAACACATGACTGGAATAGTTCTTACGTGGAGGGTGCTGTCAAGGTGAGAAATAAATGGTAGCTTTGGATCTCAGGGTGAGCAGTTTGGACTTCTTTTTTCATGAAAGAAGGAAGCACTGACTGTTATTTTAAAAGTGGCATAATGGAGTTGGCATGGCCTGGCTTGGTAGCACACGCTGCATCCCAGCAGCTTGGGAGGCTAAGGCAGGAGGATCAAGAGTTCAAAGCCAGCTTCAGCAAAATCCAGGTGCTAAGCAACTCAGTGAGACCCTGTCTCTAAATAAAATACAAAATAGGGCTGGGGATGTGGCTCAGTGGTCAAGTGCCCCTGAGTTCAATCCCCAGTATTCTCCAACCCCCCAAAAAAGAATGGAATTGTCATGGAGCAGGGAGACCAGTTGGTAGACTGTTATATTAGCTTGGATGTGTGGGGAGATGAGGACTTGTTGGGTCCTCGTGCCACCAAAAGGATACATGTGCATGTTGACTATGCCACTTGTCATAGACATGGCCGTCTGGATTTCGGCTGCAACCTAAGTTCCAGCCTTTTCACTGTCTGTTTCAGTGAAGGGGGAGAAAAAGGTCAGAAAATGAAATGAGACCAATTTGGAGTATGATAAGTCATCAACACTTCACAAGCCCAACTGCCCTACAGTGATGTAGATTGAGCTTTACAGGTTTGGTGGAGGTTTATTGAGCACCTACTATCCTAAGTACTGTTCTGATCATTCCTCTACCCCCACTTAGATCTGCCAGCTCTGTATCCAGGGTACCTGACCTCTCCAAAATGTATCACAGGCTTCTTGGGTTCCAGCTGGGCTGGACCTGCATCAAAGGAATCTGATATTAGACATATCCCTTAGTGGTCCTCAACTCTGCCCACACCTGTTGACCTAGTCTCATTAATTATTTTCTTCTAAGAACAATAAATTCTTCCCAGTGTGTCATCTGTTTTCTGCCAGGACCCTGACAAGTATATTATTAAATGGAATATGGAATCATATGCACTATTGATTCTCATAACAGCCTGGGAGGTATTTCCATTTTATAGATAAGGAGAAAGAGGCACAGAGAGGCTTAGAGATTTTCTGTGGCAAAAACAGGAACACTTACCAATTACATTGCTCCCAATATTTCCATCACAACCCCAGCTCTTCCTCTGCCAGGGTGATTGTGGAGGTCTTATTCTGGGAATCACATAAAGTAAACAGCCAGGAGGGCTTAGCACCACACAGAGGTAGCTTCCTTGGACCTACAGCCAACCATTGCATGAATGAAATGCGAACCTTTCTGTGACAAGACAAGAGATTTGTTATTTTTATTACCCATTCTAAGCAATATGCTTTTCTACGGTCACTTAACTAGTAAATAGCAGAACCAGGATATAAGTAGGAGACAAGACAGCTTCACATCCTGTGCTTTTGGATGAGGAATTAATTAGGAGGGAGAAAAAAAAGGCAAAACAAAACAGTACTAGGTCAAGTGAAAACAGAGCCTGGAGCATTTTCTCTTGCTCACTTTTTCCATCACCACCCATAAAATCAGGAGCTTACATTTCTTGAGTGCTTAACATGTGCCAAGAACTGTGTTAAATGCTTTACCTTGTCATTACTGAGTACTCACAGGAGGCCTACACTATTATTATCCATGCCTTTCCCTTGAGGGAGCTAAGCTCAGAGAGGCTAGGTAATTTTCTAAGTTCACATAGTGTCACAACTAAGGTTTTAACCTAAATGGAGTATGATATCCAAGCCCAAGTATCACTTAGCCCAAATTATTGCCAGGGCTGACAGGACCCTAACCCTAACCACCAACACACACACACACACACACACACACACACACCCCACTTAGAATTGAAGAGGGTAGATCCAATGAAACAGGAGTATTGAAAATATTCCCCTAAGGCCTTACCACCACAACTAAGCACATGTTCTCACCAGCCATGATGAAGAAGTTTCCATCAGATAATCTAGAGCTGTTTTCAAAACCTATTGCAGAGTCTACTCTTGAAGCAGTTTCTGTTTTGTAAGGTCAATGGCCAGCTTTTAAGAACTAGGTATGTAAGTAAATGTGACTTATGGAAATTGAGAGGTGTGTTCACCAAGGCAGTTATCAATGCCCAGGCAACTACAGGGTGTTTGTTGTAGTGAGATAATCATGGACCAGCAATTTCATGTGAATCATTACTCTAGAAGATAATGAAATTTGGCTAAGAGTAGGTCTGACCTGTTCAGCATCCAGTATCTAGATGCCCGTTTTATATCTAATTGTGACATTCAACATGCTAAGAATTTCTGAGGCACCCAACCCAACACATTCTCTTACTTAGCAAGAAGCACCCAGTTTGATCTGACTCCTTTTGGATCTGGAGGATCAGAGCAGCACTGCACACCATGTGGGACTGAAGGAATGTTCAATCCTCTTTCAAGTAGGACAGAAAGAACAATCCCTAACCCTACAGTTCCCACTGACCAGTACAGGGTTCATTCAGTGCCTAGAGATTGCAGCAAAGTGAGGGAAAAGACTGGGACCTTCAAACCAAAAGTTTTCTTTTTAAAAAAACTGCTTGGAACAAAGGTTGTTAGAAGCAATCCACGCAATTATCTACTTAGACAGGAGAGGATGTTTTTCCCCTCATTTCACAAAAATCACTTTGGTATAACATAAGATTTACTTTATTAAGAATAGACATCTGAAACTTGATGTGTACAACTATTTAATGTTGAAATCTGCTCAAGGATGAGAGAGAGAGGAAGAGAGAGAGAGAGTAGATTTTACAATAAGACATTACTGTGCTTTAATAGAACATTTTGTTGGAAATAGAAGAGATGGGAATATTTATAAACAGAAAAACACCCAAATATCTTACCCAGAATTCAGCACAAAGAAATAAACATGTGGAACAGACATGATAAAAGACATAAAGAGAAGGTACAAAGCACAGGAAATTGGAATTCCATAAGAAAAAAACATTATCAAACCTCAAAAGGCGACTTTCCAGAGCTGATAAAAAACACAAATTCTCAGACTTAGAAATGAAAGGAATCCCAAGCTAAATAATCAGAAATTAGGCCCAAGTTACATCATTGTGAAACCAGATCACCAAAATGAAGAGAAAGTCTTAAAAGCAGCCAGAGAGAAAAGACAGCTTATCTCTAAAGAACATCGATTAGACTGTCAGCAGACTGTTTTCATGAGCAGCAACAAGACAGAGGTATTTCTCAGGTATAGAACCTGTCAACCTAGATAATCTACAACAAGGACAAAACATGATATAGTGAGTCAAAAGACAGAAGATAGATAGATAGATAGATAGGTAGATAGACAGACACAAATTTACCCTAACTCAAAGTTAAAGCATTTCACAGTCTTGTAACGTGGCAGACAGCTAACCATCCCCTAGTGTGTATTCTCTGCTTTATCCTAATAATAGAACCCTGCCCCTTTGCACACAGCCACCCAGTTAGAGGCTACATTTTCCAATACTAAACTGGTGCAGATTAAAGAGAGGATGGGAGAAAAGGAATCCGAGACAGGATCAAAAGGCAACACATCCACATGAAATTGGTGACACTAGCTAGAGTGAAGAGATAATTTCATTTTTTTTTAAAGATGAGAGATACTAGGATAAATTTGTTTATGTGAATGGTTCGATGGAGAGAGAAATTACTGGAAATAGAAAGGGGAAGCTATACACTTGAAGGCTTTGAGAGAGCGAGAAGGGATACAGAGCACATGGGGCGAGAGGTTGGCCTTTAGCAGAGACCTCTTCTGTTACAGAGTCAGATAATGATTTTTCCAACATCAGTGCCACCTCATTATATTTTAATAATTCAGTTTGACATCCTGAATATTAACTCTTAATCCTAAAAGTAGCAATTTTATGCTCTTTCAGAGTAGGGTTTGATGGTCATCTTCAAAATGTGTTTTAAGGCACTTAAGCAAATATATCTGGGCTCATTGCTAGTTTTTTTCCTCCTACCTTTTCTATAACATAGAAATGAGAATGGATTCTCTGGAGACTAGATGAAGGACTCATGGAAGAGAGTTGGTGTGGAGGTTAACAGGAGTGAGAGATGTGAGGATGTCCCACGTGTGGGGCTCCAGGAAAGATGAAACAAAAGGTAAAGGGACTAACAGAGACAAGGGTACCCATGCTTCGAGCTGACCAAATGAGGCAAGGGACAGGGCAGGAGGGAATTATTCCAGTACTCTAATTCAGTAGAGGAGTTTTCTAGAATTCCAGTGGTGTTGAGATTAAGTAGCTATAGCCTAGTGGCAAGTTCATGGGAAAGAGCCAGAGGGAAAATTAATTTGCACTTGACATGAAACACATACTCTGTGGGTATTCATCAGAGTAAATTATATGCAGTGAAGACATTTAAGAGAACTTCCTTTTTCTCCCGTAATGAATATGTACTGTTGGATAATATTGTACTACCCTCTTAGATTTTAGTAAACAGTCAACAACTTTTGATGCCTATAATCTAGTGTTTAACTGTCTATACTTATGATTAAATTGAGGGTGACTACACATTACCATAATCCCTAGGAATTGCATAATATTTCCCACCAACACTTAGTTCCTTGCTCCTCAGCACAATGCAGGATCCCAGCCAGGCTGGCGGGCAATGCCGTGGGAGAGCCTGGGGCTGGGAAAAAGACTGGACCTTAGGAGGAGCCTGGAAGCCTGTGTGAGCTAACCAGGCTGCCCGCCAAGGAACAGAAGCACCAGCTGACTGGGAAGGTGCAGAGGTGGAGGGTAGGAGAGTCAGAATGGGCGTTGCCACTCCTCTTGGCTCTGCCACCCTGAGAATGCAGAATACTGTCTGCCAATAGTCAGCAACTGAGAAGTGCTAAGTCTCCAGCTCTCCCCAGGGAACCTGGTGGAACCATGGGGCGGCCTGCAGATGGGAGACAATCAGGCTAGAGGGGAGGAAAGGGGGTGCAGCCTGGCCTTTGGCCTTCCTCCTTTCTTGCTGGGCCTTCCTTGACACTTTTCTCCTGTCATCCTTATAATAATGGTGCAGAATACATTAATGTGAGGAGCTCCATTTACAAGATGAAATGAGTCAGACAGTTCCAAGGGTTGGTTGGTTGGTTTTTAAGGGGAAGTGAGTATTGCCATAGACTCCATTTCTCCCAGTGCAACCGGAGGCAAGTTGGGCAGGTACAATCATCCACATTTTAGAAAAGTAAAGTGATTTGCTTTGGGTCAAAACAAGGATTGGGTTTCAAGTCTTCTGCATCTTATAAATGCTTAGAAAATTATAAGCATCTTTATTAGCAGGTGTGATTAATGAAGATTTAAAATCTGGAATTAATTGCTATTTATTCAATTAGGCTTGGATGAGCCAGGGCCCAAGATTGACTACCTAATGCAAGCAATGATAGAAAATAGTCATTTATGGGGGGCTGAGGATACAGCTCAGTTGGTAGAGTGCTTGCCTTGCATGCACAAGGCCCTGTGTTCAATCCCCAGCACCACAGGAAAAAAAAAAAAAAAAGG
>NW_026000225.1:2577746-2587939 GCF_001458135.2 Marmota marmota marmota | reverse complement strand
AAAAAAAAAAAAAAAAAGGTCATTTATGTCCATATCATCATTAGTTTAGGCCTAAACCTCTAACAAGATGTTTTATCTTTGTTTTTGTTTTGTTGTTGTTGTTGTTATGAGGTGGGGTTTTTTTGAAAGCATTTCCAATTCTGTGTTTAGTCTTGGAAGATCCTGAAAATTTTATATATTCTGTTGAACCAAGAGTATCTGACAGCACAGATGTTGCAAGTATCATCACAAACAGAAGCATTATATGTTTTAGCCATAAAAATCCTCAGTTGTCATAGTCCCAAGTCTCAGCCCAACTGGACAGTAGTAATAACTTGAATATCAGCATGCAAAGATGAGAATGGAAAGGAAAGACATGAAAGGAGGGAGATATACAAATCCTCTTTCTGTTAATTTGTTCTGTCATCATGTCTCCCTGACCACAGACACTTTAAGCTTCTATTTCAACTACAGGTTTGAAAGGGATATATGATTGTCCATTTTCCATTACTGTAACAACTACCTAACATGATCAGTTTCTAAAGATAAATGGTTTATTCTGATCATAATTTTAGCAGTTTTTTATACATGATGAATCGGTCCTGTTGCTTTGGGGCCTTCGGTCAGGTGACATATCATGGTGGAAGCACATGGCAGCCCAAAACCACTCTCATGGCTGGAAGTAAAAGAAAGAAAAAGAGGAAGAGACCAGGGTCCCACAGTTCCCTTTCAGGGCATGTTCCCAACAATCTAATGACCTCTCGAGTTTCTACCACTTTCCAATAGCACCAAACTGGGGACCGAGCCTTTTAGGACATGGATCTCCAATGGGCATTTAAGATACAAATTATAACAGAATATAAAAAGAGCAAAGAGTCAGTCACTTCCTACTGGTCTGTGGGAGGGTCTAGGAAAGGGGTAAAGGGGAAATGGGCCTCCAACTTTCAGAGTCCTATAACATCTTCTCCTTTTAAGAAGTCTATTTCCTCCTACCCCGTTGAAACTCCCACTATGAGAATTTCCAAATTATAGTACAAGTGCAAGGAGAAGAAGGAGAATGTACAGAGAAAAGTAATCATTAAGAATAAACTTGATAGGGACAGATTTATCACATTAACAGTTGGCCCTTTTTTGTGACTATCTAATTATTTGTTTAGAAAGTAGAAATCCATCAAACAAGTTTTAATGAATTTCTGCTATACTCTCAGTGGTATGGTAGGCATTGAGGGGCCACAGAAACTTCTAGAAGAATTGGAATCCAGGTAAGGATATGACTATAGCACAGGAACCGTCAATGGATAACACCCAGCCATATAACTAAGCAGTGCAATAGAAACCACAGGAACTAGGGAATTAAAGTGAAAGGGGTCAAAGAGAGAATCCCAATAATCTGGAAAGGCTTCAAGAAAACATTTCAAAGGGGAAAGGGCAATGTGGCTCTTAGCAGGCATGTATCTTCCATTAGACTGTGAAATCCTCATGGGTAGGAACCCATAAGACAATGGATGGTTCACTGGATGTAAGGTGAATATTATAAATGTGAGGATATCACAAATTGGTCCAGAACCAACCTCCCCTACCTCTACCTAATGTAGTTAGGACACTAGAATGTAGTGGTCTGGACAAATTTTCTAAGGTGACTCCTGAACTCTCATGATGATTCAATGACTATGACCTTTCCTAGTGTCTGCAGAGGATGTGCGTGCTTGGCTCCGTGTTTTGTGCAGCAGATGGAACCTCTGTAACCTGAGCCAAGGGCCTATTGTCAAATCAGGAGACAAAAGTGAAGGGCTAAAGCCCTCGGCAGGGTTTCTCCACCTCGGCACTGTTGACATTTTGCCCAGATTATACCTTGCTAGGTGGGGGTGGGCAGGGGCTGCCATGTGCATTTTTAGCAGCATGCCTAGCTACTACCCACCACAGGTCAATGGCATTCCCTCCACGCATCCCCCAGTCACAACAAACAGCGACTCTCTAGCCTTGCCTAATGTCTCCCACCGCCCTAGGGAATGGGATCCTCACTAAGGTGTCACAACTGGGTATCCACAGCAAATGTGTTCCCCTCCTTACCATTCATCACAGTTTAGTTCCTGGGCAAAACTACTTTGTTTCAAACAATGGTATTTCCTGAACTCTAAAGATAACTTTGAGTTTCTTTAATTGAAAGGTCTCCTTTGGCAATTAAGATCGGGTTCCAAAAGGGAGCTCAATTCATTGGACTAGTAAACCACAGACACAGCCCTATTTCCTGAGTCCAATCCTTTCATTACACTGTCATTCAGATTTTTAGCTGATAGCATCAATCATCTAGGCCTTTCAGAGTTATTGTTGATCATGTCACAAGTAGGAGAGCTTCCAGCTCACCTTCCCTCAAGAGGTGCCCAACAGGCCTCTTTGTGGGGGTAGGTGTATCATATCGTGGTTATTTGTTTTGGAAATAGTTCCTTAGGAATCAGAAAAATAAGCTTAGATAATTTATTTACCATTCAGTAAAACATTTTACACAAGTTTCTGTTGAATACACAGTCTCTGCTTATAAGTGAGTGTATAAGTGAGACGTAAAAGACATAAAACGAAGAGAGTCATGTCGTAGGTGCAGAGGGACCACACCTAACCCAAAAAGGTAAGACAAGACCACTTCCAGGAAGAGGGAGCACTTGAATCAAGATTAAGGAGATCAGTGTAGCAACTAGCCCAAGTAAGAAAGTGAGGCTGGAGGAGGGCATTTCAGGTTTACACAGACATGTGGGGTGGGGGGAGCACATACCTGGAAACAATGTAGCACACGCACACCCCAACTTCTGGCATGGTGAAATGTAAGAGTTGAGTCAAGGAGAGGTAGAAATCTGACCAAAAGGCCTTCGATGCTGTCCTGAAGAGCTTGAGTTTATTCCTGTGGGAAATAAGGAGCCAGCCACTGATGGATGAAATCAAGCAGAACACGCCCACGGTAGGAGCATCAAGCAGGGATAACACAGCAGTGTGGGAAAAGATGCTGAAACAGCCAAGGGAAGGATGGAGAAGAGGGAAGAGTCAAGAAATATTCATAAGGATGTCAGGAAGAGTCAAACATGATTCTAGGTGTATAATGGATCCTTCTAACCAAACCAGAAGCTGTTGATCTCCATTTGGGATATATTAAGCCTCAGAGGCTGGAAGGACTCCAAGTGGAACAACCCAAAATATGTGTATATGGGATAGATCCAGGTTGGAGATCCAGGTTGGAGATCCAGGTTGGGAAAGATACATTAGGAGCAGATGGATGCAACCATAAAATTAGGTGATATCATCCAGGGAGGGGAAGGATATGAGGAATGAGCAGAGTGGGCTGACATTTCTGGGGATCAGCAACATCTAAAAGAGGTACCTCTTATCAGAAACCACCTTCCTGGTCAGATGAGCAGTTCCACAAGGTTGGATGCTGTTTAAAGACTTTCAATCCCCCACCTGGACCAGCTGTGCTGATTTTCTTTGTGCTCCAGGGGAGGTGAAATATAAACAATGAGTGGAATTGCTTGGGCAGCTCATAAACTTTGGTTTCTCAATTGCCCAGACAGTTTACAGATTTTTATTTCCCACCACCAGACTCTCCCAAAGGCACCAGCATGCTAACTGGCACCCCAGCCCAAGATTCAGGATCTTTTTAATGAACTGTGAACCTAACATTTGTGGAAAACATTGCACAACTTCTAAGGTTTGTGGTCAGATGGGTTCATCCACAACTTAATCGTAACTGTAGACTTTTAAGAACTAGATTATAGCTTATGGAAGCAGTTGCCTGTTTATTGAAAACCAAAAGATGGTTCGCTTTTGCCGCATATTTGCAGTTCTGTATATTTGCAGTAGGGGGAATAAGGTTTTCTTTGAAAAGCTCTCTCTGCATGTAATTTCCGCTGATGAATACCTACAGTGTCTGTGTTTCACATAAAACATGACTTGACTTTTTCCCTTGGCTTTTTCCCATGAACTTGACCCTCTCAGTAGGATAGAGACAATAGCGTTTGCTCAAACCCTTCATAAATTCTTTTCAACTCCTTAGACATTTTAGACTCTTTGGCAGTAATCACGTCTTTCAGCCATCGAGTTATTTAACCCCAGAATCAGATTCCTGTCCCTTGGGGAAATGATAGTTTCAAGGATGAACATTTCCTAAAACATTTTGCCTTTTATTTTGTTCTCTTATTTTTCAAAGTGCTTCTATGTATAGTAATGTTTGTTCTTTCTCTAAGCTTTGTATTCTCTTGTTTTTACTGATACGATATTAAAGTGCAGGGCTGGAAGTGGACCTAAAGAATACAAGTACCTTCAGTTGGGTCATGGCATAGGTATGGCCTCAGGTCACACTCCCTCTGGTCCCATACAGCTTCAAGTATTACTGACCGTAAGAGAATTTGGCGGTAGCTGGAGCATAAAGACAAAATTTTTTTCTGTGTATAAATGAAGTGCTTCATTTTTCAAAGAAAACCTTATTCCCCCTACTGCAAGGAGCTTCCTCTCCTTCTCCAGTCATGTTGGACTCTCTTTATCATGACTGTGATGTGTTTGGAGTATACAAGATACTATGTTCTCAAAAGTCAGGTTTGTAATGCTATAAAAATACCAGTGAATGGTGAAGTCCTCCCTCATTTCTTATAACAGCATAACGCTGTAAGAAATTGTAGGGCTCAAACCTTACAATTCATACTCAGTATGGTCACCATAGTCAGTATGAGGGTCTGATGTTCTAATTGTGATTCTCCACTAATTCACACTATAACATTCTCCTAAGTTAAGGGCCTCAAATTTCTCGTCTATAAAATAAATGGGTGAAGTAGATTAATGTGTCTCACACTATGTGTCTATACATAGTCTTAGAAGCTCTAAATTCTCCATGAGCATTTCTTTTTCTACCAACTTTTTAATTAAAAAAATTTAAACTTAACAGAATAGTTGAAAGAACAATATAAGAACTTCCATACACCCTTCATTTAGATGAACTGATTACTAGCATTTTGTCACATTTGCCTTTTCTCTTCTGTTAGTGTTTGCATGTTGATGAGAACTCATATAAGCTTTTGTCTGAATCATTTAGCTGTCCATCTTACAATCAGGGGCTGCTGCCCACCACCAGAGCTTGGATGTCTCCTGCCTCTGACATCAGGCAGTACTGCTTTAATTTTCATGGAATATCCAGAAAAGAACTGAAAAGTTCTCAACAATATTCATATCAAATGATATCATGAAACCCCCATATAAAGGAAGGTTGTCCTGTAATTTTTAATAGGGAAAGGCATGAGGAATTTTATTTCTCTCTCTTTTTCATACAAATGCACACCAGTAAAGTCATGTTGAACACACACAAAAAAAACTTCTCCATAGAAGTCATTATCATATTTATGTTACCAGTAGCAATTCAATTTGAGCAAAACAATATCATTTGGCAAATTAAATTAACATTATTATATTAAATTCCATTGGTTTGGTAGTACCATTTTTATTGAATTTATAAACTTGTCTTATTATTATCGTTCCTGAGCTAGGAATTTCTATCTATAATAATTTTGGAGCAGAGTTGAATAGTATTACAATAAAGTAACATTGGGATATGCAAGCAGATATGAGAGTGAGGGCATTATATTAATCTTGTTGGTAAACAATGAACCAAAACACTGGAGTTTGGGAGACATGCCTCACATTGGCATAAGTGGGTTTTTTTGTCCCATATTGGTATATTTGGATTCTATATAAGATTTTGTTTGGAAAGAATTTGAATACTGAGTATATAGATGATTTTAAAGACTCTTTTCATCTTTCACAACTGTGTTAGTCAGCTTTCTGTTGCTATGACAAAATACCTGAGAAAATTTAACTTAAAAGAGGAAATGCTGGGGCTGGGGTTGGGGCTTAGTGGCAGAGCGCTCACCTAGCACGTGTGAGACACTGAATTTGATCCTCAGTACCACATAAAAATAAATAAAATAAAGGTATTATGTCCAACTACAACTAAAAAAATATTTTTAAAAAAGAGGAAATGCTTATTTTGGCTCATGGTTTCAGATGTTTCAGTCCACAGTTGTCTGGTCCTCTAGTAGCATAACATCATGGTGGAGAGTATGTAGCAGAGGAGGCTACTCACTTCCTGGTGGCCAGGAAAAAAAGAAAGAAACAGGAAATGGCTTTGGTCTCAATATCCCTTTCAAGGGCCTTCCCCAGTGACCTAAATTTTTTCCAGTAGGCCCTATCTTCTAAAGGTTGCACCACTTCCCAAAAGGGCCACAGGCTGGCTCCCAAGCCTTTAGCATGTGGGTCTTTGGGGGGCATTTAAGATTCGAGCCATAATAGCAACTGAAACCCATCTATGTTCACTGACAATGGAAAGAGTTAGTAGCTGTGGACCGTCTTGCATCACCATTTCCTTGACATTTCACTTTCTTCAGTGTGCATTATGTGAGGTTTTGTAGGTGTACATGCATATTAATCAGGGTTCTCCAGAGAAACAGAACCAGTAGGATATGTGGACGTAGAGAAAGGTCTACGTCCCAGGGAAGAGTGACAGTCTGAGCCAAAGGCCTTCTGCTGGCAGAATTCTGTCTGCTTTGACTGAGTGGATGAGGCCCACCCATTATTAGGAAGCACAGTCTGCTTTATTCAAAGTCCACCATTTAAATATTACTCTTAGGGGCTGGGGCTGTAGCTCAGTGGTAGAGTGCTTGGCTAGCATGCATGAGGCACTGGGTTTGATCCTCAGCACCACATATAAATAAACAAATAAAATAAAGGCATTCTGTCCATCTACAACTACAAAAAAAATTATAAATAAATAACTATTACTCTTATTCAAAAACACCTTTACAGAAACATCTAGTATAATGTTGGGCATCATAGGCTGGTGAGTTTAACACACAAAATTGCCATTAAAATATGTATGAGCTGGTTTGATTAGAAATGAGTTGTAATGAAAAGAATTTGTTGTTTTCAACAATGTCAAGATTCTTCTGAGTTCTTAGGGACCTACACAGCCAAGTGGGATATTTTTAAGAGAAAGAACAGCAGTGTCCATTTAGGGAATGTCCCCTTTGTGCAGGACTGTACCTGANATGCTTCAAGCCTCTTCACTGAGCAAATAATGACAGCCTCGTCATGAAACCAAGAACAATGGTTGAGATTGGGTCTGATTCTCAGCTTCTTGCATCATCTGTCTTCTGATGTCTCCCCACCATACTCTTTGCTCTAAATAAATCAGCTTTCTTTTTTCTGTCAGAGTTATTTTTTATTTGCAAATGAAAAATAAGTCTCCATCCTTATTCCTGCATTGCTAAGGTGGTTTGCTTTCCTTCAGTACAGTCTGGAAAAAGGGAACAACCTCCTTTATTGACTATCCTGGGTTCTTCCTACTTTTGGTTACTGTTCTCTGCTCTTGCCCTTTGGATATAGGCTAACTTTCTGAGAAGTATAGTCTGAAATGGCACCCACCCTTCATACCACAGAGGTGCTTACCCTTGACCTGTTCAGGAGACCAGCACATTACAGTTTCAATTTATGCTATGGGTTCAATGTTTTTATCCTGCTCCCCCATTGACCTCAGGTCCTTCAGTGTCATATTTTTATAAAGCACAGTGTACATATTCCAAACAACTCTCTACATAGCCCCAACCTCACGGCACCTTGTGTAAACAATAGCACAACACCTGCTTTAAAAAAGATTTTTTTCCAACCAGAAAAGATAAGTATGCTCATTGGAAGACAAATGTGAGAAGTACAGAGAGAGTTTAACAAATTCTTCTCTTCATTACACAAAAAAATAAAAATTAAAAATTAAAAAAGCAACTGTGTAAAGTGAAGAATATATTAATCAATTTGATTGTGTTAATCATCTCAGGCTATACATATATATCACTTTGTGTATTTTAAATACATACAAATCTAATTGTCAATTATACTTCAGTAAAACTAGAAAAAAAAATTTTAAGGAGAAATTTGTCTTGTTACTTAACTTTCCAGTGCTATAACAATATACCTGAATTAAGCAAATTATAATGAGAGAAGATTTATTTTGGCTTTGGTGTTGGAGTTTTCAGTCTATGGTCAGTTAGCTCTATTCCTTTTTGGCCTTGGTGAGGCAGCACATTATGGTGAGGAATGTATAGTGAAGCAAAGTGGTTCATCTCATGGCCAGCATGTGAAAGAGAGGAAGAGGAGGGGTTACAGTCTCACTATTCTCTCCAAGGACACACCTCCAATCACCTAACACCTCCCACTGGGCCTCCCTATCAAAGTTTCTTCCACCTTCCAATAGTATAAAGCTGGGACTAAGCTTTTGACACATGGGACTTTGGGGAACATTCCAGATCCAAATTAGGGCAAAAGAGATTGCTACTGATTTTACCATTATCAATATTTGAGGTACAGTATTAAGTTTAAAAACTGAGGAACACACAGGGAAATTAAATCAACCTCCAAATATCACATTAATATTTTGTCATAAAAGCTTTGCAGCAAACCATTCATTTTATAAAAGCAATATAATAATGTATTGTGAAGAAAGTTGAAGCCACCTTTTCCCTCCCCTAATCCTAGTCTTTCTTCTCCCCAGAAGTAATCTCCTGATGAATGTAGGAGAAAGGTCAGAGGAGTCTAAAGACATATGCACTGAGGAAGCCCAACTTCTATTGTCTCATCACAGGTTCTTCAGTCCTGAGAGCTCAAAGGGGCTGGCCAGTTAAAATGATCCTGGGCTTAGGGAACCAGTGCTGAACACCAGGTTTTGAGTCAAAGTATGGGGTCCTTACAGACCTCATGATCAATTCTCATTGAGCTTTGCTTATATTATTTTCCCAGAGCTTTGAATAAAAGCCACTGGGAAACAAAAGGGAGCTTTGGGTTGGGACTGAGACCACCAAGGAGCTCCTAAGCTGGCACAGTCCCTGGGACAAGTGCGGCTCAGCCTCGAGGCCAAGCCAGGACTCTGCAGGGAAGGTTTCCATGGGCATGAATAGGTCCACATCAGAATGCCAGGGCACAGGCGAAGATTACAAACAGAAAGTGCCCTTTCAAACAGACTGAACCTTTTGGGTATTCCCACTTCTTTCCCTGGCCCACACTCAGAGGCTTCTCCTTAACCCTCTAGTCACCTCTAAGCTTGCCCACTAGGATGACAGGTCACATGTGGGTAGCCTGGGTTCTCTCCCTTGTAAACATCAAAAGGGGAGGGGCGTTCCCCTGGAAACCTGGTAGCTCCCAGGCCTAAGAGGAAATGGACTATAAGGTAATGTGAGGCCACACATTCTTTTTCTGGGCACATCTTGTCTAGTTCTCATGTGTAGCTCCTCTGTTTATGAAATGAGACACAGGGTGACCAGGAGAGCTCCAGCAGGCCTTGCCCTGAGTGTGGTGGTGAGTGGTTCATGAACAACGGTGATCAAATTCTTGGTGTTTTGAAAAAAATGAAGATCATTTTAGCTGGCAAATTATTATTCTACAAAGAGAGTATCAACAGGTCACATTTCCTACTCTGTTCTAATTCTCTAATTTAAATATAAGCCAATTCAGTGAAAAAGACACCTAAGTTGTCAGATTCTCAAATGTTTAAGAAGACCTTTTATTACAATGTCTGTGGTCTAACCGGGATTGTTAGATGAACGCAATTCACAATGTCTATGGTGCTGCCATTAATTCCATTTTGGCCTTTTGAAGCAAATAGCTAAAATATCAAATGTATTACTATTAAAATGTATAGTTTTCATAGGTAAGGAACTAAAGATGTTTTATATGACAAACTATTATTCTTATAATAACATTTGGCCAGCACTTTACTGTTTTCAAATCATATACACAAACTCCCATTTGCTTATTTTGATTTGCCTCACTTGCTGCATACTTATGTCTGTTTCCACAGAAGTTGACTCCTTGGCAGCCACCTGCTTAATTACTGTTTAATCTCAGATCACTGTGGACTGCACAGAGCTGGTCCTTTAGCTGTTATTGTTTCCTGTCTCTAAAGTACAACCTCCAGGGGTTTTAAATGGAACCACATGAAATTGCCATCTTGTAAAAGGGGGCAACTTTTAAAGAGGAACTTTACTTCTGCTTGGCGACTTCATATGATCAACTTGAGTTTGGTCTTAACCAAAGTTTATGGCCAAAGATACTACTCACCTCGTCTGAATCCCACTTTTATGGACTGAGAGAAGGTTGAAATTGCTTCAAATGGCTTAAACATATTACCATCAATTTGC
>NW_026000225.1:2525747-2577727 GCF_001458135.2 Marmota marmota marmota | reverse complement strand
TGGGTGGTGTTGGGGATCAAACCCAGGACCTCATGCATGCTAACTAAGCATGCGTTCTGCCATTGAGCTATGTCCTGGACCTACCATCATCTCTTTCAGTCCTCCCCACAAAAATGAAATAGCCTACTTGTTATCCTCCTTTTATAAATGAAGAAAGCAAGGCACAGAGAGATTCAACAACTTAGCCTCTTTCTTACCAGGAATATAGTACTGAGCCCATCTTAGAGCCTACCCATGGCACAGTTGTGAGGCATAGTTCTGAAGCATGGCTTTCCCTCCTGAGGGAACCAGAGATTGGAGAGTCAGATGGGAGTCTGAGGAGGCAAGTAAAATAACTTGTATTAATGTCCAACAGGGTCTGGATATTTTCAGCTGAAATTAAACATAAACCCTCGATAAAATGGCTTGCCATGGGAAATGTATTAGCTACTTTATAAGAAATCTAGAGATTTGTCAGTGGCAGGGCTAGTTAATTTTTTAGAACATTGATGTCATTAAGGGCTGGGTTGCCTCTTTATAGTCTGCCATCCAGTGCACCCTGGCTAGTTCACTAGCTGGTTCTCCTGATGGGCCCCAAATGACTATAGTGGCTCTGAGCCTTATGTGCCCACAACACTACCTATGCAGAAAGAGGGAGTCAACACTGTCTTTATCCCATTTGAAGACTGAAAGGGCTTGGGATGTAGCTCAGAGGTAAAGCATGTACTCAGCATGAACAAGACTCTGGGCTCAATCCCAAGCACCAACTAAAAATAAAAGATTGATTAAAAAAAAATTCCCAAGGTTCCCAATAGGTTTTTCACATCTCATTGGTTAGAACTATGCCTTACAACCGTGCCTAAACCAATGACATAGCAAAGAGGATAAAATCTTATTTTTTTTTTTAGGTACTGAGGATTGAACCCAGGAGTACTTAACCACTGAGCCATATCCCCAGTCCTTTTTTTATATTTTATTTAGAGACAGGGTCTCGGTGAGTTGCTAAGTGCCTCATTAAGTTGCTGTGGCTGACTTTGAACTCATGATTCTCCTGCCTCAGCCTCCCAAGCCACTGGGATTACAAGTATGTGCCACCATGCACAGCTTAGGATAAAATCTTGAGGGTAGAGAGAGGCCTAACCTGCTCCAAAGGTTAAGGGCATTCAAAGGAGGAGAAAACAAAACGGGTTCTGTTAGCAAGAAAGAAGGTATTAGAATGGCTTCCACAGATAAGTTCAGAATCAGGCTGTAAAATATGGAGCCAATGATTTGGAACTGTCCAGAATGAGAACTAGAAGAAAAAACAGGGAAAACATAAGCAGTCAAATAGATTTGAATAAGCATGACTCAATGTTATTAGATTAACAGATATGTCATAAGTGATGTACAGAGAAATAGACCAACACAACAGTTCTCAAATATTTGGTATGTACATATTCATGTAAAAATAATTTTAATAGATCCATTACATGGAAACACAAATGATATTTCTTAAACTATATTTTAAACTGTATTTTCCAAAACATAAGAAAAATTTAGTCAGGAGAGTAACCTTGTTTGCATTTTGACAAATCTGTTCAATGTCTGAGCTCGTACTAGACGGCTTTTGCATTTGCTTCTGCATCCAGTCTATTGTGATGTGATATTTTGGTTGAAGAATATGAAGAAAATCTAACCTCACACTGATATTTGGGAAAGAAGGAGTATTTTAATAGCCTTTTCAAATAATTGTGGACATTCTGTTTTGATGCTAAACAAAATATGAGAAGAAGTAGATTGAATGGTCAGTTACAATGTGCAATTAGAAATCAATAATACACTTTTCCATTGGTCTACTTGACACGTTGGATATTTTATTCATGAGTGTCTTTTTTAAAAGAATATTTATTTTTTAGTTGTAATTGGACACAATACCTTTATTTTATCCATTTATTTTTATGTGGTACTGAGGATGGAACCCAGGACCTCGCACTTGCGAGATGAGCACCGAGCACTCTACCCCTGAGCCACAACCCCAGCCCCTCATGAGTGTCTTTATAAAATCACACATTTGTCACTTGGGAAACATGGTTGCTGAATTATACAGACTTTCCAAATACTGATCTATTTCATACCAAAAATTCTCTAACGCCACCACCTCTCTTACAAGGAAAGTTGTGAAACTCAAAGCCATAGATTCAGGTTTTACAGTCTTCTAATTTTCCATGGAAAGTTCAACTTTTATCATTGACAAGAGAAACTGACAATTGTTTTGAATGAACTAAAAGTTTCACTTTGTTCCTCTTCAACACAATGTCTGCAAAATACTCAGGTCTGAATAATCACAATTTGTCTATTAAGTTAAAATGGGGTTTCATAACAAAAATAGCTGGTTAAGTAAAGCAGTTGTTTGAGCAATTTTCCTGAGACAATCTTTTTATTATTTATGCAGCCAAAATGCTTCTTGCATTCTTCCCTTTCTGCCACTCAGAAGTATTTAAAACAGTGAAGGTTTAATGAATTTAACAGCTTTTATAACCTTCATCAAGTGCTTCATCAAGTTTAAGCAAAAGTATTTGTTATTTTTTCTAAACTGCATACATGTGGCAGCAAAGAATATAATAATTACTGGTGCAATTTAATGCACCCACCTGGGTTCATGCTGAGGTACCATCAGGTTTACTCAACTTGGCGTTTCCATCATCTGTGCAAATGTCAACAGACCCATTCCAGGATAAACCAGGAGATTCAAAAAAACGTTATTCAACACTTCGCATTTCTTGCCAAGCAGCAGGTTTATTGTCAGAAAGAAAAAGTTATTCAATTATTTGTTTTTCACCAAAGTGACACCCATACAAGAACCTGAATTAGTTGGGGCTGGAAGTCCAGGCACATCTATAGATCCATCCTCGTGGTAAGCAAAAGTACAATTCTTCAGAAGAGATATTAATTTGGCTATCATGTTTATAGCCAAATCTTCAAAACAACAGGCTACTGTGTCTTAAGAAAGTGGCAACAACCATGGTTTCCTCTGCTGTCTTTTCATCCGGCAAATGTTCAGCAATGTCAACTCTAAAAGGTTTCATAAGTCTTCCAGGTACTTTGGGCTCTTCTCCAGCCAATGTAATCAGATGACTTACTCGGTGAAGGACTTTGGAGGTTGTATAATTTCTTATATGAAAACCTGTAAGTAACTTTTTAGCTTTTTAAGAGCTTATCACATCTACACTTAAAACATTTAATTTCTTTTCCTTTAAATTCTGAGTGAGCAGTCTTCAAGTGATGCCACCATGTAACTGGCACCAGAATATCTTCTCTTTTTTTCCTCCATAAATTTTGTTTTAGAGAATTTTTAGGTTCACAGAAATATTGAGGAAAAGTATTAAGATGTTTTATGTATGTGGAGAATGCTCACTCCACATCCACATCACTATCAACATCCTACATTTGTTATGGTCGATGAACCTACATTGAGACATCATTATCAACCAAGGTTCATAGTTTACATGAGGGTTTGCTCTTGGTGTTGTACTTTACATGAACTTTTTTTTTTCTTTTTGGTACTGGGAATTGAACCCAGGGGTACTTAACTACTGTACCACATCACCAGCCCTTTTTCTTAAAAAAATTATTTTGACACAGGGTCTTGCTAAGTAGCTTAGGACCTCACTAAATTGCTGAATGGCCTCAAACTTGCAGTCCTCCTGATTCAGCCTCCTGAGTCACTGGGATTACAGGTGTGCACCAGCATGCCTATGGGCTTTGACAAGTGTGTATGGTAGTATCATTTAGAGTGGTGCCATTGCCCAAAAAAATCCTCTGTGTTCTGCTTATTCATTCTGACTTCACTCATCCCTGACAATCACTTGTCTCTTTCCTGTCTATAGCTTTGCCTTTCCATAAGGAATCACACAATCTGCAGTCTTTTCAGATTGGCTTCTTTCACTTACTAAAATGCACTTAGGTTCCTCCACATATTCTTGACATGACAGCTGATTTATTTCTAGCACTGAATAATATTCAATAGTTGGTCTACCACAGTATATGTATCCGTTCATCTACTGAAGGATATCTTGGTTGCTTCCCACTTTGGGCAATTATGAATAGAACAATTATGAACATCCACATACAGGTTTTTGTGTGGATTTATGTAATTTATTTTTGTGTGGATTTATTTTTGTGTGGATTTAAGTGATTTGGGTAAATACCAAGGCTAGACTGTATGACAAGAATATGTTTAGTTTTGTAAGCAACTGATAAATTGTCTACCAAAGTGGCAATAACATTTCTGCAGTCCCATCTGCAGTCAGTGAGAGTTAGTCTATATCCTAGCCAGGATTTGGTGTAACAACAGTGTTTTAGATTTTGGCTGTTCTAACATGTGTCTGTGGAATCTCATTGTCATTTTAATCTAATGACCTATAATCTTAAATATCTTTTCCTATATTTACTTACCATCTGGGTGTCTTCGTTATTATTATTATTAATTATTATTATTACAACTACTACTTCTACTGTGGTGCTGGGGATCAAACCCAGGACCTCATGCATGTTAGGCAAGCACTCTACTACTGAGCTACATCTCCAGCCCCTTTTGGCCTATTTTTAAATAAGCTATTCCTTTTCTTGTTATTAAGCTTCAAGAGTTCTTTTGTTCACTACTATTTTTATGCCTTTGAAGTTTTAATTGAGCATTCCATATGATTCCATTTTCTCTATTTTATCAGCATATCAATAATACTTCTTTTAAAAATGCTGCTGGAATTTGCAATTCCATTTTCAAATAATACTATGCCACTTGTAGTGCAAGTACCTAATAATGACAAAATATTCCTAATTCCTTCTTTCTGTCTCTTGTATCATGGGTGGCCATTCATTTCTATGTATGATCATACATAACATATATAAAGATATGTATGAATACATTGTTGTAATTATTTGAACAAATTGATCTATTAGATCAATTGAGAATAAGAAAAATAAAAGTTTTTGTTTTAACCTTCATTTATTACTTTTTTATTGATGTTCTTCTTCATGTAGGTTAAAGTTTCTGACCTACATTATTTTCTTCTCCTAAAGAACCTCTTTTAAGTTTTTTTTTTAAATATGCCTACTGACAATTTCCCTCAATTTTTGTTTGGTTTGAACATGTCTATTTCTTATTAACTTTTTAAAAATATTTATTTATTAACTTTTGAAAGATAATTTCTTAGGGTATTTAATTCTAGGTTGGTCTGGGTTTTTGTTTGTTTGTTTGTTTGTTTGTTTTTCTCTTAGTATTTTGATTATTTCTCTTAGCATTTTTCTCTTGGCATTTTGACTCAGCATTCCACTTCTTGCTTATGTGGTTTCTGAGAAGTCAAAGTAATTCTTAATGTTTGTTCCTCTATAAATAGCTGTTTTTTCTTTCTGGCTTTTTACAGAATTTTTTCCTTTACTTGTGATTTTCTTTAGTTTGAATATGTATGCCTAGGTATAGGGGGAGGTTTTGTTTGTTTTGTTTGTTGAGATGGGCTCTTGCTATGATGTTCAGGCTGGACTTGAACTTGTAATCTTCCTTCCTCAGATTCCCAAGTATCTGGGATTACAGGTGAGTGTCACAACACCTCGCTAGGTATAGTAGGTTGTTTTTGTTTGGGGCATTTATCCTTCTTGGTTTCTCTGAGATTCCTGGATCTATGGGTTAGTATCTGACATCAATTTTGGGGTAATTCTTAGTCATTATTATTTCAAATATCACTTTTCTCTATTTCTTCTCCTAGTATTCCCACTATATGATATTACATCTTTTGTTGTTATCTTACAGTTCTTGGGCCAGCCTGCCTGCCTCCCTCCCTCCCTCTCTTCCTTCTTTCCTTTTTTAGTCTTTATTGTCTATGTTTTCAGTTTTGGAGTTTTCTATTGCTCATCAGAGATTCTTTTCTCAACTATTTCCATCCAGTCTACCAATAAACCTATCAAAGATGTTCTTCGTTTTTGTTACAATTGTTCTGGATCTCTAGCATTTCTTTTCTGTTCTTTCTTAGGATTTCCATTTCCCTTATATTCTTTATTTGTTCTTGCCTTCTGTGTATTTTATTTACTAAAGTCCTTAACATTTTTTCATCATTTTTTAAAATTCGTGGCCTGATAACTTCAACATTCTTGTCATTTTTGACTCTGGTTCTGATGCTTGTTCAGCCTCTTCCAACTTTTTTCTTTTGCTTTCCTTTTTTTTCTTGCTGTTAATGTGCCCTTTAATTTTTTTAATAGCTAAATATAATGTACTATGTTAAAAGAAAATGGTAAATAGGACTTTAGTGTGTGGTGGTGAAGTGTGGTGAAGGGGAAGCACCTATGTCCCATAATCAGCCTTCAATTCTTTGGCATGTCTGTGTCCCTACATCATGGGTGTCACCTGTGCTTCTCATTTTCTCCCACCCTGTGGAATGGGATGGCTAGAGGATACTGGTTTAGGGTATTTCCCTTCTACTGGGTCCTGATAAAATCCCAGCGAGTCAGGCTTTGGTTAATTAATTTCTCCTGAGGAAAAACTTGGTGAAGAATTACAGAGTGCACTCCCAGATTTCAAAATGGTTCCTTTTTCTCTTCCCCTGCTGGAAATATAAGAGGAGTTTTCTCTGTGGGAACCTGGTCAGGCTCATGGAGGTAAAACTCACAAAAGCACAGAGGTTGCTCCTTTGCTGCTCTGGAATTCCTGTTCCAGCAGGTTGTGGTTCTCTGTTTGCCTGTCTAATGTTGTGGACAGTAGTTTGCCCTGTGAACTCAGCTTACTGATAGATCTAAGAAGAGTTCTTACATTTTCAGTTTGTTCAGCTCTTTACTTGTTGATGGGACAGAGTGTTGACTTCTAAGTTCCTCTCATGCTGGATGAAAATCTATAAGTTGTCTATCATAATACGTTCAAAACTAATAATAAGTTGTTAACATGGACACAACCAAGGGAAAGGTCACTTTCACTATATATTTTTTTCTTATTATTATGGTTTAGATATGAGGTATCCTCCCCAAACTCATTTATGAGATGATACAAGATTCATCAGAGGTGAAATGATTAGATTACGAGAGTTGTAACCTAATCAAGGGATCACTCATATGGATTGATTGGGTGGCAACTATAGACAGGTAGGGTGTGGCTGGAGGAAGTTAAGGGGTGTGATGAGCAGAGCTCTCTGTCTGCTTCCTGGCTGCCCAGTCCTGAGCTGCTTTCCTCAGCCAGGCCCTCCACCATGATGCTCTGCCTCACCTCAAGCCCAGAGGTATGAATTCAGCTGACTATGGACTAAGATCTCTGAAAACAGAGACTTCTCAAACTGTGAGCCCAAATAAAACTTTCCTCCTTTAAGCTGTGCTTGTTGGGTCTTTGGGTCACAACAACACAAACCTGACTAAAAAACACTTATCATTTCACCTTGTTTCTTTGGCAAAGGTATCTCTCATTTGAAGCAAAGAAGCCTCTTTTTATGTGGATGGTGAAGCTCTGAGTAGAAAGAGCCCATAATTCACCCTCAAAACTAACAAGAGTATATTATAAATATTTTCTTTTATTTTAGAATAAAATATTACTAAATTTTTAAATTGGAAATTTTAGACAAAAATTTTAAATTTAAAAAAATTTTAAAGTATGATAACAAACCAAGACAACAAAGTAGAATTACTTCTTATACTTCTGTGCAGGATCTAGGCAGACTTCAGGATTTTAAAATAACCATTTATTAGACAATAATGAATTTGAAGAGACTATAGTAAGTATGACATAAAGTGTTAGAAGGAGAACAAACTTAGTTAATATCTGAAAATGCTCATCTTTATATCCTCAACCTACCTTCTTGGAAAATTTCAAAAAACATTCCTAAGTAAATGAGAGACTATCACTATGAATATACTTTTTAATTTGCAAATTTCCTAAGAGGCTCCTGTGGTCTCAAAGGGATCTCTGGACTACATTTTTTAGAATTGCCAGATTAACAAAAATGTTCAGAGACAGGCAGAAGTCACACACAGCTGCTTGGCCTGATTTACCAATGAGAGCATTTTGTAGTTGACCAGGTGGCTTTCACTCTGTTACTCACAATGACTGGAGAAGGATCCTTTGAAATGTTGAAGCATTATAGGTTAAAGGAGAAAGGAGTGTTTAAGGTGGAAAAGAAAGCACTAGGCCTGTCATCTGAAATCATGAGGTTTGTCCTTTATTTTTAACTATGGGAGATATATTATATTACTTTAGCATGTGCTTCCTCATCCTTAAGATGAAAGACTACATACATGACTCAAAAATCTCTTGCTGTTCTAACCATTTCTAATTAACTAATATGATGAAAGCATGTGATTCATATACTCAGTACTGCAGAGTTGTATCAGTTCATGAGAGGGTATGAAAATAAGGCCTTAGCAATTTCTACAGACTTGCACAATTACCCACACCAGTGGGGTCCTCAGAACAGATAACAGCACTGCTGGCCAGCATCCTGAGTATTCAGTTTAGAGGCTTGATGAGATCAAACTCCAACTTTAACCAAAAATAGCTCACTATTTGGCCTGAAGAAAAAAAGCATAAACAAAAACCTTGATTTGACTAAAATACCAGCAGAGAGGGGACACCATCTGTGACCTTGCTAAGGAATTTTGGAACTGAGTGGCCTAAAGAGAAACTTGCAAGAGAGTGCAGTACTTAACTTACTGTTTTTAAGACTATTTAGGAAATCTACAGAGAAAAAAAAAGCAGTTTTAATGGTATGATGTTGTCCTGCTAAACAGTTCAGTTCAGATGTGTCCCATTTACAAATCTAATGAAAAAAAATGTACTAGTCATAGCCAATTGGAAAATACAATGGAAGAAATGATGATTTCAATCATGTTTTTTTTGAAAATATAATAAATGGAAATAAACTTACCAACAAATATGCAGTTTCTATAAGTAAAATTTTATAATTTATTCTTGAATACCAAAGTAAAATTGTTCAAGCAGAAAGGTGTACTATGGTCTTAGTAAGATTCAACATCATACCAAATTTCCAAAAGTTGATCTATAAATTTAATACAATTCCAATAAAGTTTCTAAATGGATTTTTTAAATGAGTTGTTGATGGACCTTTATTTTATTTATTTGTATGTGGTTCTGAGACTCAAATGCAGTGCCTCATGCATGCTAGGCAAGTGCACTACCACTGAGCCATAACCCCAGCCCTTCTAAATGGATCTTTAAATTAGAGAAGAATAGTCTAAACTTTGCATGTAAAAATAAACAAATAAGATTAGCAGTAAAATTCTGAAAAAGAGGATAATAAAATAGGATTGGGTCAACCAGTTATTTTAAAATTTTAAAAAATTTAATAGGTAAAATAGCATGTTGTATGTAAATTTAGCTAAAAGGATTAGAAAGACACCCCTCTCCCCGCCAAAAAAGACTCAAATATGTATAGGAATGTAAAATATAATGAAGATGGCATTAAAATCAAAGGAAACAAGAACAGAATATGCACAAAAAAAAATAGTTCAGAACTACTGGGTAAACATATTGAAAAGTTCCAAAGGGGCCACATATTTAAATATTTTTAAAGTAAGCTATAAAAACATTTGAGAAATATAACAGAATTTGTTATAAGGTTAGAGGGGATGTGTGGGCAGATAAATAACAACTTTTATGAGCTACAGAAACACCTGGTGATCTTGTTCTGATCTTTAAAGTATTCAATATGGCTATTTCTTCACTTCTGCCCTCCAATCTCATGGAGGAAAAAAAGAAAAGGTCTCCCATGGCTCACACACAGAAAAAAGCAATTCTCAGGCCTCTAGGTCCATCAAATCCAATCGACAATTTCAAAAACATCACCGCAAAATGATCTCAATCAAAGTTTTCTATTTCAGCATTGTTAGTTAAAGCAATAATTTAAATATCTACAAAAAAGGGCCTGGTTAAATAAATTATGGTAATGTATGCATTTTAATATTATAAACATAAAAAGACATGATACAGCTTTATTGAAATAATATAATTTCCAAAAATATTGTCATTTGGAAAAAGAAAGTTGTATCTGCTTGCATATGCATAAACTATCTCTGAAAAGATACACAAAAAATGTTAATGTTTAGTGATTTCAGGGAGGAAAAATAGTAGTTGAGGCACAGGGGCATCAAGAAAATCTTTCCATACTGATTAAATATCAAATCATATGAATGGACCAATTTTTAAATTAATTTTGAAAATGGAAACAATCATAAGGGTTTGTATTGATTATCAAATGTACCTGACACAGTGCTAGGTATTATCTAGGTTACAAAGATAAGTCAGACATGGAGCCCCTCCTTCCCTGAGGAGCTCAGAGTCTTTCTGGGATTTTCTTCCTATTTGTTACTTAAATGTCAACATTCTCCAAAAGATTTGGGGACCACTTTTTTCTCATTCCTAGGTGATTCCATCCACTCTAGCAGCATCAACTGTCATCTGTATGCTAAATTATCACAAATGTATGCCACTTACTTTGTGATCATCCTCAGGTTTTGGACACGTATCTCTCTCTCTAGTTTATTCCAGAGTTGTTCCCATGAACTTATCCAAAATCAAATTATCTTTCTCACTCCCAAAAATGGTTTCTGGAATTCCCAAACCTATTCCTTGTGAATTCTCTGATAGAATTTTCATCCTTTGCTTTATTATTATTTACTATTATTAAAACAGAAAAGTTTGTTTTTCAACAAATCTGTCTTGTTTGTTTGCTTATTTTCTGCTTTGACTTGAAGACTAAGAGAAGCTTTTCTGATTCCAAAATTAGATTTGAAATTTTGTTTGGATTTTCTTTTCTTTCCTTTATGATTTAATAATTTTTTTTGTTTTCCTGAAAGCTATTTTGGTGTGAAATAGGGATTTAATGCCCCAGCACCATTTATTGAGAAAAAAAGCACCATCTTTTTATTTGTTTTTACAAGTTTCCATCTCATTTTCTAGAGTTTTCCAGGTAATAAATACAACTAAATAAAATTTTCATTCTCCTTTCCAATAAATACCACTCCCATAGTCAGAACCTTTTGGTTACCAGCAATAGAAATCCAACTTAAACAGCTTTAAGCAAGAATGAAAGTACCAAAATGAACAGAAAGTATCAATTTCATTCATGGCTGAATTCAATGGACCCAAAATACATCTTAAATAATCTGCTTCACTGTCCTTTGGCTCTCCATCTTTCTATGTGGTTCTTATTTTCAGTTAGGTACACATAAACAGTGGCAAGATGTTTAAGTCAACCACACCCATCACTCTTTTTTCCCATTATGACATAAGTTCTTGGAATCCAAGTAGGTCCCCTGGCAATGTTATTTTTGGTTATTTTATTTGCAAAAACTCAATACAAATGTTATCATCTTGTTTTGCTGGGCCAAGCAGCTCTATGAATAATTTTACCAGAGAGCCTTACAGTTGGAGTTGGACTCCACCTTCCTCTCTTAGTTTCTTAATCATAAGAGTAGGCTGAGCTCTATTTCCCACTAAACTTCTTAGTTCCAGGTCATGGATAGGAAAAAATGGACTGAGTAGATTGTAGGAGGTGTCTTTCCTTTGTGTAAACACCCACTTAGGTTGTTTTTTCAACCCTAGCATCCAACGACGTATTTTTCCCAAGGGGGGCCTTCCCACATTGGATCAGCAATGGTGTGGGGAAGCAAGTCCCCCATGGAGGTCTAGGGTCTGACTGCCTCCCAATGCAATCACCAGAGTCCAACTCTTAAGGCTTAAACCTTACCAATAGCATTGGGAGCAAAGTATAGAATTTAGTTATTACAATTTGGTATGATTGTGAAAGTCTTTCTCAGCATTTTTAAGTATTTGGCCCTGTTTTCTTCTGTTTTCAGCAAAAACATCTTAGTCCAGAATCTGTCACTTTACTCAAGGCTTTGATATCTGAGTTAGAGTCCACTTCAGGAGGCTCTAATGCAACTCCCATTGTAGCTCCCATATATCTCAAGGCCTCCATTGCTGATTAAATGGATTATCAGCTTTCCTTCTTAAAGAGGGGAAATCCTCAGTAGCCTCCAACCCCATATTTTCTCTGAGTCTCTTTTACTATAAACCAGCTCTCTGTACCAATTCTTCATTAAACCATTTTTATTTGAAAGCCTAGTGAATAGTTATGCTCACCATACCCCCTTCAAATTCTCCAACAGGTTTAGTTCTCTGTCCCTTCTTTTTCCCATGTCATTCCCTCACTCCACTTCAGGGTCTTCCTACCCACTACCTCAGTGGGTGTGAAAGTCACCTTTGATTCACAGTTGACAGGTGAGGGGATAGGAGGGTAAGGAAGTTGTCTTAGAGGTTATCACAGCAAAGCCAGATGGCAGCAGAGCAGACATCTCTGACAGGGGCCAGGGTCACTCCCATTTTGTGGTTAGCTGTGACAATGTTCGTGCTGATACAGTCAGATTTCCACCCATAAGAATGCTGAGCAGTTAACTGGCATAGGCTCTGGATTAGGCAATTTAAATTCTCTACCCTACTGGAGAATGAGAGATCATGAGAAAAAATAACAGGAGATCAGATTGATGAGGATATCTGTAGTATCTCAAACCAAACAGGGACTAATATCCAGAGTACCCAGGGAAGGAAAATAAAGAAGTAAACAAGACAGGATTGAAGGGGAGTGGGGCAAATCACCAAATAGGCAATTCAAAAAAAGGAAGCTCACAAAACTAATAAGCATATGAAGATATATTCAATCTCAACTGTAATGACAAATGAAATGAAAACAATAAGAATGTATCCCTTTATGGACCTAGGGGTGTAGCTCAGGGGTAGAGCACTTGCCTGGCACATGTGAGGCACTGGATATCCCTTTATACCTGCTAGAATGGCAAAAATAGAAAGCAGCTAATCCTGAGAACCCATAGAGGACCCAGTGGGTGCCCCATTGCTGAGTTCTCCAGTGGAGGCATGCATCGAGGCAGCTGTTCTAGAGTCATCAGCTGCAACTTAGTCAAAGGATTAGCCTGCTTCCAGTGGCCCCCTCCAAAAGAGACATTATCACATTGGCCTACAAGGGAACACTAAGAGCATGTTCATTGCAGCACTGGTTGTTATGTTGGGGATTCGAAGATAACCTCAGTGTTCATCGCAGAGAGAATAAATAAGAAAATTGTGATGAATGTACACTATGGAATGTTTAAGTTGGAAACAATAAACCAGATGCGTGGACACTGGTCAATTTTAAAAGATAAAAGCATTGGTAAAAATAGCAAAAACAGAATGATAACACAGCATAATACCTTTATATAAATTAATAAGGCATGCAAAATAGTGGAGATGGTTGTGCAACATAATGTATGTATTCAAAACCATTGAATTTTATATTTTATTTTAAGTTAATTTTACTTTTACTTTATTATTGTTGTTATTATTTTGCAGTACAGGGGATTGAATCCAGAGGTGCACCACCACACCCAACTGAATTACACATTTTTTAAAGGGTGAGTTATTTATTATGTGAATTATAGCTTACTTTAAAAAAATACATGCACATGAAACAATGGTAAATGATTTCATACTTAATATCTCACACACCTGAGAATGATTGCTTGCCTGTGGTGGTTAGTCAAAGGAGAATAAAATTAGGAGCAAAAATAAATAAAAGAATCAAACTTTTTGCAGGACAATGATTAAAAACATGAATTGTTGGTCAGTAGAGTCTTAGATCTGGAAAATAAAAATTACAGGAGGTCATCTTTTTGGACTAAGCGCATGTACCCAACAGACCAGACTAAAAATCACAATGGAATCACTCATGCTAAAGTTCCAAGTCACCAAATTGAAATTTAAGCTGTTTATCTGTCCTTCCCAGAAACCAGGATTAGAGAGATAATAGTTAAATTTCACAAACAGTCCAGTTCAATTGGCATAAAATGAAGTTCTCTCTTCCTTAATCCTTACACATAAAAAAAGTAGCCTGATATTAACCAATCAGTTGTTTTTCTATTATTGTCTCTTTGTCATGACCTTATGAGGAAAGTAACTTTGAAAAGACCAATCACCTCTTTGCTTTTTGTTTCTGCTTTCTTCAGCTGTCTGTCCAAAACCAACCTCCTCTGGTCACTGGAATATTCCAATTTTATGGAATTAAGTATCATCCAATTCTAGAATAAAAACAAAGCCAACTAAGAGCATTAAACTCAACTGATATAATTGTGTCCTTTGACAGATCCATAGCTCCCAGAAACCACTCCCAACAGAGGTCCTTATCTTGTCCACTTGCCTGGTTCTTCCAGGAAAATAGTTCCATTTTCAGTATGCTCATCAGTTTCAGCTTCTTTCCCTTCCTCTTCCACCTTTAAGGGCTTGGCCTCACACCCTGACACCCCTACACAAAGAGAGAGTCCTATTATCTTCTTTTTTAAAATATTTTTTTTAGTTGTAGGTGGACACCATACCTTTATTTTATTTATATGTGGTGCCTTCCACATGTGAGGCGAGCATTCCACCACTGAGCTACAGCCCCAGCCCTATCTTCTTTTCTTTTATAACAGCTTTTGATTCTAGGAAAAGCCCTGATTGTTGAGAAAAATTAAGCAGTTGCCTCTTTCTCATGGATAAGAGGCTCAATAGGTACTACAATGCTCTGATCTCCACCACCTGGAAGGGAAGGCAAATCTCTCCCCTACAGATTAAAACAAATTCCTTTGTTGTTGTTGCTGGGTATCAACCCAGGGGTAATACATAGTGGTAGGCAAGTGCTCTACCATGGAGCTACACCCCCAGCTCCAAGATAAATTACTTTTTTGTTTTAAATATTTATTTTATTGTTGTCAATGGACATGATACCTTTATTTTATTAGTTTATTTTTGTGGTGCCGGAGATGGAACCCAGTGCCTCATGCATGCTAGAGCTCTACCACTGAGCTACAGCCCCAGCCCCAAGATAAATCACTTTTAATGGAACAAAGATAAACTGAGTTTGGTTTTGTATCCAAACTTCATACCTTACTTTACACAGGTAATAAAAATCCACTTAAACTACCTTAAACCAAGACAGGGAGTATACTGCAGAATACTAGACTATCTCTTGGAACTCAAAGTTCAGAAGCATAGTCAGATTTCAAGAAAAGAATAAAACAGGAACTGGAAAGATGCCAGGAACCAATAATGAAGATGGTCTTTCTCCCCTCCATATCATCACTATACCTCAGTTTCAAATTAGTAGAAGGAAAAAACTGATTGGTTCGACTAGGGTCAGGTATCTCTTGGTCCAAGTAGTTATTAGGGAATTGGGGTTGGGTACAGTGTGGGAATTGAAGGCAAAGTTTCCTACTAGAGAAATTCACCCTGTGAACAGAGAGAACAATTCTCAGAGAAGGGTGGTAAGCTGGCCAGGCATTCCAGAAGGAATTTATTAAGTTTAAAAAAAATCTCATATATTTATCAGCAATTAAAACTTTACTTAATTTCAAAAAGCCAAAAATATATATGCCATATTCTGTTGTCACAATACAATAATATCAGAAATAAAGAAATAAAAGTTTAAATTAAGAAAGGTTGAACTTGAAAACACTTCAATTAGGGAATCAGGCCAAAACAGAATTCAAGAAAATTCACAACATAAGATGATTTTATTACAGATCAAGAAAAGGTTAAATAAATCAAGAATTCTCCTCAAGAAATTAGAAAAGAAACCTAAAAAATTCAAATCTAAAGACAGAAGGAAGAAATTGAGAAAGCTAACAGCAAAAGTAATAGAATTAAATAAATACAAAATTAATTGGATTAGATGAAGGGGAATGAAGAGAAGGGAAGGGAGATGGGTATAGGAAAGACAGTAGAATAAACTGGACATAAATTTCCTATGTTCATATATGACTACATGGCCCATGTAACTCCACATCATGTACAACCACAAGAATGGGAAGTTAAATTGAATTTATATATTTGAATTATATGTTTCTCTACAAACATCCAACAACAACGAAAAAGTCAGACCTCTAGCAAGTGTTCTTAAGAAAAAATAAATATAGAATATTAATTATTAGAAGGGAGACTCAGAAGAGAGTTAATAGGTATAAAAGAATGCCTTCTACAAATTACTATAAATTTGTTTGAGAAGCTAGACTTTTTATAGTGATTTTATAGAAACATCAATATAATGCAAAAAGGAGAGCTAACAATAATCTTGGAAGAATTGAAATTGTCATAAAAAACAAAGATTGTGAAATAGCCACTCATGCTATACATCTCAGTCTTTCTAAATGTTGGAGTAGACAATGCTAATGTTATTTAAAATCATAGAGAACACAGAAAGAGATTAATGAACTTCTATTCATTTTACTAAGCAAATATAGCTTTCACATCAAAACTTCACAAAAGTATAAAAAGCCAGTGTTACCTTTTCATGTCTCAAGCTAATAATCCCCTTTCAGATGTGTGTGGAGAAGGAGTTAGTTAATTGCTAACATCATCCATAAATTATGGAATGGAAGGAGATAAACCTGGCCCAAGCCACATCTGACCAAGGAACAGACAGTCATCATTGGACATTGTAGACTCCACCACCATAGCCAGAATAGATTTGGGGTTCTCCCCTTTCAGAGAAGAGGAGAATGTAGTTGTGGTTGTACATGGGAATTCAATATTTCATAATCTTTTGAGGTAAATATGTATTTATGTATGAAACAAAAAAATTCAAATCTTAAAATAATATTTAACCTTATAGATAAGATATTCTGATGCTTTCTGTTATTCGTTTTTGAAATTGTTAAACACAACACACTAAATTGATATTATTATCTATTCATAGGTTAAAATTCACCATTGGAAGCAGGGAGAAGTGGGAGAACATAAGGAGGTGCTATCCATGGGTAAATGGGCAGCCATGTGAGCATGCGAGAGTGTGTGTGCAGACATCACCTCTGAAGGTTGTCATCACACAGATGGGTTCTAAGTACCTGCTGAGCTCATAGGCCCCTTCTCCTCTAGTGCCTTTTTCCACTCACAGCAGTGGGACACTTCTGTTGGTCACATGGGGACCAGGGTTGGAACTGAAGCAGAAAGGATTATGGGTTTTGAGAAATAACTCTTCAATCTCATAACAAGGACTTCTTTACTGCTTACACTGACTTGAGATGGTTTCAAAACTTGCAACCAAAAGAACTTTCATTGTATAAGCATAGAGAAAAAAACTTTTGAAGTTTGACTTGTACCTTTCAATTTAATTATATTGCCTTACTAAATATATTATCTTCCACTTCCTAGAGTTTGCAAACCATGGCTCATGAGCAAAATCTAACTTTTGGTTGTTTTTTCATGCCAACAAACCAGAATAATTTTTATGTGTTTAAAGGGTTGTAAAGAAAACAAAAACAAGCCAGGCATGGTGGTGCATCCCTGTAATCCCAGAGACTCGGGAGGCTGAGGCAGGAGGATCATGAGTTTGAAACCAGCCTCAGCAACTTAGGGAGGCCCTAAGCAATTTAGAGAGACCCTGTCTCAAAATAAAAATAAAAAGGCCTGGAGGTGTAGCTCAGTGAATCGTTAAGAATCCTTGGGTTCAGTCCCCAGAACTGAAAAAATAAAAGAAAAACAAACAAAGAACAACAAAAAGAAGATTGTGGCAGAAGCTGTGAAGCCTACAATATCTAAAATACTGACTGACTGAACCCTTTTAGAGAAAGTTGATGGTCCCTACTTCCTATGTTTAACCTGTTGGTCTGTTTCTCTGTCAAATATTCAGAGTTATGTTAAGTACTCATGCTTCTATTAATTTTCTGTCAATTTTTGCTTTGATGCTCACATTTTGGTACTCTCTTACTCAACACATAAAAGTTTATGATGATATGCTTTGTGTTGAGTTTATTTTGTCTAATGATGTTGTGTAATTCTTGCTGTATTTTTGTTTGTATTAACCTATGTTTACCCATCCTTTAGACAATACATTTGATTTTTTTAACTCAATCTGAAATTTTTGACTATAAGAAAGAATATAATAGAGAGAGTAAAGTATATGCATTTATTGCTATACTTGGTTTATTGGGGGCTATTTCTATCACCCTAGTTCTTGCTTTCTGTTAAAGTTAAAAGTGAAATGAGCTAGGCACACCTGTAATCTCAGCAATTTGGAAGGCTGAGGTGGGAGGATTACAATTCCAAACCCAGTCTCAGCAATTTAGTGAGGCCCTAAGCAACTTACACTGACCCTATCTCAAAATAAAACATTAAAAAAAAAGGCTGGGGAATGTGGCTAAGTGGTCAAGCATCCCTAGGTTCAATCCCTAGTACCAAAAGAAAAGGTGAAATGGTGTATCAGCTAAGGTGCTTTTATCTGCAAGTAATTCCCTGCCCTTTCTTAAAGAATATGGAAGCAAATAAATACATTCAAAGTTGCTCCACATCTTATGTCTTCAGGGAAATGAAAATTAAAACAATAAGCAATTCATACCTATCAGAATGGCCAAAATTTAGAATACTGACAACACCAGATATTGACAAGGATATAGAATAATAGGAACTCTCTTATGCATTGCTGCTGAGAATGCAAAAGTATACAGCCACTTTGGAAAAAAATTTGAAGTTTCTTACAAATCCAAAAACTCTACTATATAATCTAACAATTGCACTCCTTGTCATTTACCCCCAAAAGTTTATACACACACACATACACACAATTTTTTTTCATCTTCCTCTCAATTTTGCTCTGACTCTAAAACTGTGTACAAAAAAAATATGTTTTTTAGGGCTGAAGATGTAACTCAGTGGGAGAGCACTTGCCTAGCACGTACAAGGCCCTGGATTCAATCGCCAGTACCATTAAATAAATAAATGTTTAAAAGTCAAACAATGCTATTACAAAAATAAATATCCCTCCTTGTTGCCAACTCCTAATCTTCCTAGAAATAACACATTCAAGTCTTTTAGTTATTTCTTTGTGTATTTCTATTTCCCACATAGTTAAATACTATACAAAATATTGAAATTCTTGAGTCTTCCTATTTAAATACTATTCATTAAGTTTTTACAACTTTCACATAGAGAAGATATAAAGAGAACTAGTGAATGAGATAGAAAAGTTCAGACAAGTAGGAGGATAGTTGGAAAAAATCAAGAAAAAATAGGAGTTTCAAGAAGAGGGAGTAGTCAATGGTATCAGATGCTCCACAGCTGACACAGAGGTGAGGACTGGGTAGAGTCCACTCTCTTTCATTACTGGATGTTGACTTCTACTTCAGCAGGTGTAGGGGTAAGGAAACAAAGAGAACTGTTTGACAGTAACTAAGGTAACTCATTCTGGTTGTTTGGACAATGAGCCAACTGGGATAGGAAGAGGGAAGAGTATAGGTGGGAATTAAGAGCTATCATCTCTGGAACCAAGAGAATTGTAGCTTGAAACTTGTAGCTTCCTCTCCCCAGACAGGGCATCTGGAGCTCCCAGATAATTCCTTAATGTGGGGTAATGAAATTCTCCAAACAAGGATGTGTTAATCAGCTTTTTTGTCACTCTAACAAATACTGAAATAATCAATTTATAATGAAAAAAGTTTCATTTTGGCTCACAGTTTTGCTGGTTCTAATCTATGATCAGTTGGCCCTGTGGCTTCTGGGCCTGTGACAAGGAAGTGCATGGTGGAGCAAAGCTGCTCACCTTAAGGCCAAGAAGTGAAGGGGAGAGAGAAGAAGGGGCCACAGTTCCCCAACTACTGGAAGACCTCCCACTAGGTTCCATCACTAACCAACAGCACCACCCTAAGGATTAAGTCTTTCAACACATGTATCTTCAGGGGAACACATTGTCCAAACCATAGCTGTTACCCTCAAAGGGAGACCCAGGGAGAGAGGATCCCTTACTTAAGACAAAGATTCTATTGTATTACATGATGGGAAGATAAAGAAAATGTATGCACAATCTTTTCTAAATTACTCATGAATTATGCAAGTTTCCCCCAATGAAGTTCATTTTTCAATTTCTTGACATATGATATAAAATGTCCTTCTGAGCTCTTGTACATGAACAGAGGAGGACTAGAATGGACTATAAGAACATTTTAGGACTTTGGAGGAGGGGAGGAGAAGAAAGTCAGATTTCAGGAGTTTAAGAAAGAGTTGTAAATTAAGAAAGTAGAGACAGAAAGTGAAGATTAATCATTCATGATGTTGGTTGACAATAGGTTGGAGAGAATGGGAAAACCTAAAGGAGTGAGTTCCTAAAAGATTCAAGGGAGAGTAAAATTTAAAATACAGTTTAATAAAAGACTACCATGTGGGCTGGGGTTGTGGTTCATCAGTAGCATTCTTGCCTGGCATGTTCGAGGCCTTTGGTTCAATCCTCAGCACCACATACAAATAAATAAATTAAATAAAGGTATTGTGTCCAACTACAAGTGAAAAATAAATATTAAAAAAAAGACTACCGTGTGACCCAACTATACTACTACTAGGTATTTATCCTGAAGAATTAAAGTCATCTTACTACAGTGAAACATGCATGCCCATATATAAACTAGCAGCACAATTCACAGTAGCCAAACTATGGAATTAGCCTAGGAGTCCATCAATGGATGAATGGATAAAGAAAATGTGGTATATATACACAATGGAATTTTATTCAGCAATGAACAAAAATGAAATTATGGCATTTGCAGGAAAATGGATGGAATTAGAGACCATCATTGTGTGAAGCAAAATAAGTCCGACTAAGAAGGTCAAGGGTCCTTTCTATTCTCTTATATGTAGAAGCTAGAGAGGAAAAAGGAAAAGAAAGGAGGGGGTAGATCTCCTAAAAATCAAAGGGAAATCAGTAGCAGAAAGGGACCAAGGGGTGGAAACGGGGGAGGGAGGAGGAAGTGCGGGGGAGTGATATTGGCCAAATTATATTGTTATATTGTGTGCATGTATGAATATGTAACAGCAAACCTCATCATTATATACAACTATAATGTACCCACTAAAATTTGGGGAAAAATACAGTATAATCTGATTAAGTGTCCATATATCTAATGAAGAAAATGTTTTGTGTGCTACTATTAGAGTTCAAATCATCAGAATTCACACCCCCAACTCATCCAGATTTAAGAACAGATCACGCTGTCAGTATGAGTGGAGTATGATAGCATGGATCCTGAATTTGATTTGAAAAGCAAACTATTTAAATCAGAGATAACAACGTAGGCATTTTCAGATAGTCTCAAAAATGTGCACCAAGCTTTGCTACATCAAAGAAATTGTTGAAGCAAGAAGAGGAAGTTGTCAAGACAGGATAATGGGAAAGAAATCTGAAATTAAAATAAGAGGTACCTTCTTTTTTTCTTTTAAATAGTAGTTTTGTTTGGATTTGTTCCCTTTTCAATCTATTAAAATTTTTATTCTGGGCACAGTGGCACACACCTATAATCCCAGCGGCTTGGGAGGTTAAGACAGGAGGATAGCCAATTCAAAGCCAGCCTCAGCAAAAGCAAGACACTAAGCAACTCAGTGAGACCCTGACTCTAAATAAAATACAAAATAGGGCTGGAGATGTGGCTCAGTGGTTGAGTGCCCTTGAGTTTGATCCCCAGTACCCACCCCCACCCCCTGCCCCCAAATTTCTTCAAGTCAAATAAATTTATTAAAATTGAGTAGGGTAACACATTATGTGTTCCTCAAAGAAAATTAAAGATTGGGGCAAGAAAGCTGCATTGAAGTTATTAACTTAGTCACAAAAAGGATTCAAGACCCAAGCTTGAAAGTTTTAACTATCCTTGGGTATGGGGACATATTACTAGGGGTGGGAGTGGAGGCCACCTCAGAGCAAAATTGATTGGTCTATATAAACATTTTTTTCTTGAAATTCTATAATTCCACATTGGGAACTCTTATAGAAATCCATCTCATCAAGATACTATCTTACTTAAAACATTCACCTTGATTCCTTTCACCTGACATGTACCCTACGTATCAACAGCTTCAGAGCTGTGGAGAGAAAATCCTTCCCTCCACTCTTCCCAGGGCCGTTTCTGCTGTTAAGTAAATGTGCACCCTCCATCTGAGCATTGGTTAATCAATTGGAATAAGTAAGAACTCCCCTGCTTGTAATTCTGATTCTGCTCTTAGGAGCTTCACAGATTTAAGTGATTTATGTAATACCCCTAAAATTCTTTAAGTGTCCTACCTGTAAAATGGAAATAATGATAGTCCTTGTATCATACTGACAGGATCAGGATAATAGAGGCACAAAGAATAGATAGCACACAGTAAACATTCTGCATGTCAGAAGGGAAACATGAAAAAGGCCTAACATAACACAATGTATACTGGACTTTAATTAATTTAAATTGGAAAAAATTAGAATTTTTGTCGGATTAAAAACTCGTAAAAGGATTATAATGAAAGCAACCTTCCTCTGCCCTGCTCCCCTCTAATTCCTCTCTTCCCACCAGTCACCACTTTTAACATTGTTATATTTTCACGTATTCTAGTAGTCAGCTCCATATTTATAAACTATACATTTATACCACTTTATATAAGATTTATCGGCTTTTGGGGAGGTTAAGGCAGGAGTATAGCCAATTCAAAGCCAGCCTCAGCAAAAGCAAGACACTAAGCAACTCAGTGAGACCCTGTCTCTAAATAAAATACAAAATAGGGCTGGAGATGTGGCTCAGTGGTCTAGTGCCTTTTCTCACCCTTTTTTATGACAGGGGGTTAGCACCCTCACCAAACACTTCCACCTACATTTCCTGTTCCATTACAGAGGACTCCTTCTAGTTTGGTGTGATGAGAGTTAGTAGCTTAGCTCTTTCTCTTCATTGCAACTTGTGTCAGCTGAACCTTTATTTTAAATTATTAGAGTTGGTAATGTTCATAGCCTGCTTTACAACCATAATGAACTTTCCTGATATTTTCCTTTAAAGTTATTTTAAACATTAAAAAGTAATTAACAGCACTTATATTATAATGACTGTAAACATTGTTCACCAACTACTCAAATAGCATCTACAAACAATGCTTTCTTCCTGGCACTTGAACCCCTCACATACGAATGATTCTAACATAAAATTCAGTTTGCCTGAATTTGCCTTGTATTTGAAAAATGTCTTTCTCTTACTTTCTTCCTCTCAATTTTCTCATTACTCTTTTGTTGTTTTTGAAGAAGGAACACATGTGTTAACATAATATGTCTTCTCCATCGTATCCCTACTGTCTTCTAGATTCCTATTCATTTCATTCCTTGCTTGGAACATAATCCATTTTGCTTCTTGAAACTCCAGTTTTTTATACAGCTTCTCTCCCACCCCCTAAGTTTCTGGTTACCTTTTTGTATCCAAAGACATTATATTATCGTTATTATTTTTTTTTTGAGAGTACAACTATTCTATTTGGTTTTAATAGATGGTTATGCTATTTCCCCAGAAATCTCCCTTTCAGAATACTCATGTTCTTATCGGGACATGGTTGCTTTATGATGTCTGCTGTATCTTAGATTCTACTCATTTTACCAAAAAAAAAAAAAAAAAAAACCTTCCCAATCTTTTCCAGTAAGGGAGTGGGCAGGAAGTAAATTTTCTGAGGACTTGTCCATTTTGAAGTGCTTTTATTCTACCATTATTCTAGCACTGAATAACTTTTGTCTTGCAGATTTCTTTCCTGTTTTATTCTCTAGAGGCCTTTAGATTTTTTTTTTTTAAAAAATGTCTTGGGTACTCAAATTTTATATTAAAATTTCCAGCTGTGGCTCCCTACTCCCTGCCCGCTACTCCATCCTATAATCTCAATCTCTACAACTTCTGATATGATATGTTTGTCATTTTGGTTTAATTTCTGAGCAGTTTCTTTGACTTTATCATCCTGCCTTTGTACTGAATTTACAATTTCAACAATCTTTGTCTTTCTTTCTTCTTCCTTTCCCACCACCAGTTCTTTCTAATTTTGTTTTCTTTTTTCTTTATTTTTTTTTTTTGTTTTTAGTTTTGTTTTGGTTTTCCCCTAGCCATTTTTGTTTGTTTGTTTTTTAAAGACATGGTCTCGCTAAGTTGCTGAGACTGACTTTGAACTTGCCATCCTCCTGCCTTGGCCTCCCAAGCAGCTGGAATTACAAGTGTGCACAGCTGCACTGGGCATTTCTTTTTTCTTTTAAATAGGGTGCTGGGGATTCTCTCTTAAAAAATAAATAAATAAAATAAAAATTGTTTTAATGGTTCTTTTTAGTTATATATAACATTAAGATTCATTTTTATATAATCATGCTAAGCACACACTGTACCACTGAGCTACATTCCAAGCCCTTCTTCCTTTTTCACAGCATACATCCTTGTTTCACAGATATATTATTTACTCATAACTTTGTGGCTGTACTAATTTTCATTTTTTTTAAATTTTAGTTATTTTTAAAAAAAATATTTATTTATTTATTCTAATTAGGTACATATGACAGCAAAATGCATTTTGATTCATTGTACACAATTGCAGCACAACTTTTCATTTCTCTGGTTGTACACGATGTAGCACTGCACCCCATGTGCAGTCGTACATGCAGCTAGGGTAACGATGTCCATCTCATTCCACCATCTTTCCTGCCCCATCCCCCCTAATTTTCATATTTAAAATGGTGCCTTCTGTTTTTTTTTTTTCTTTTCTTTTCTTCTTCTTATTTTTTTTATTTTTTATTGTTTGTTTGATACTGGGTCTCACTCTGTTGCTCAGGCTAGTTCCAAACTCGAAGACTCAGGTGATCCTCTGACCTCAGCCCACCTAGGGGTTGAGGTTACAGATATGTGCTATCACACCTAGCTCTTTTGTTTCATTAACCAATTCTGTCTCTTCTAGGGGTCGATATCTTTCTCTTTGTTGACTTGTTCTTTCTCTTCCATGTTGCAGGTTTGACTTAAAAGTCTGGTGATCTTTGTTTATATGTGGAAATGAGGAAAACCAAAGGTCAACTGGGAATGCCTGGTGCAGAGGTGGAGCTTTCTCCTGGGCACATTTTGTTTTAGATTGGCCAGGCAGGCTGGGAGGGGTCACTATGCAGAATGCTGAAGAGAGTGACATTGTACTGGACCACCAATATCACCCAAGTGAATTCTCCCTGGGAGTCCTTTCAATTTATTTAGAAATGTATATTTCAAAAAGCTAGAAGGAAAAAAAATAAAAGTTTTCACCATAACAAAATGATAGATGTTTGGGGAGATAGATATGTTTAACTTGATTTAAACATTACATCATGTGTCCAGGTATTGAAAGAAACTACATATTGCCATGTTAGTATATATGGGTTTTCTATTTTTATGTAACATTTTAAAAGTAAATTTAATATAATTTTTTAAAATGTTTTTTCTTTGCTTAGTAGTTAAACACCTAGCTACCAGATACTCTGAATAGAAAAGTGGGAAATATCAGGAAGGATTAATTTTAATATACAGATCTTTAATAGATCTCCCTTCTCAGCCCCACTTCAAACCTACCATGGGAATTTGAAGGCTCTCTCTACCCTGTAGGTCAGGATTTACTCACGAACCTGTCAACCTCACAGTCCCTCCATTAGCAATTTTGGCTTTCTACCACCTACTTTATCAGTCACCTTCTCTTCTATACATTTCTGTTTTACAGAAATTGATTGAACTTTCTAGATTGTGGATGACACCCCTTCTATTCTATTTTTGGAATTTAAAAATATTGTTAATTAGCATTTTAATAGCATTTACATAGTCATGTACTCAGTCTGTCCTCTGAGACTGCACATCTTCCATTTCCATAAGCCATCAAGAAATCATCTCATTATTTTCTCAGGAAAGAAAGAATATTCTGAACTGCAGGAAATTTTGATGGTTAGAATGACTGGAATTAAGGAAATTCATGGAAAATGAGAATGTTTTTCTTCTCCTGGTATCCAACATGATTCCTTAAGGCATCCATAGTTCTGAAGGCAGAACTACTGGCATCCCGTAAGTCACTTTAGATATATTTTTTCCTTTTCTTTCACACCTATGTGGGTCTGAAAACTTTCTTTAATGGATGTTTATTATACACATAAAATAAAATACACATATCATTTTATTACTCCTAGCCAACCTACAAATTAGATAGTAGTATCTTTATTATTTTTTAAGATTGAGAATATTTTCATTTATTAAATTATGCTATATACAAGGTCACCACCTCCATATATCCTGTATACTTGTTAGAGATAATCAAGAATTTTGTTGGATGAGAGTAATATTTATAATTGTTGGACTTTGACTTAATTGGATTACCCTCCATAATGTAGTGGACCTTGTCCAATTCACTGAAGGTCTTAATAGAACAAACACTGATGACTCCCAAGCAAGAAGGAATTCTGTCAGCAGATTGCTTGGGGACTCAGACTGCAACTCTGAGTTCCTTGGGCCTCTAGCCTCAGGCCTAACTGTAGATTTGCAGCTTCACAGTTGTGTGAGCCAACTCATCTCTCTCTTTCTCTCCCTTTCTCTCTCTTTCTCCTACACACACACACACACACACACACACACACACACATATATACACACACACTACCATTGTAAGTTTTTTTGTTTTGTTTAAAAATTATTTTAGGGCCGGGGATGTGGCTCAAGCGGTAGCGTGCTTGCCTGGCATGCATGCAGCCCGGGGTTCGATCCTCAGCACCACATACAAACAAAGATGTTGTGTCTGCCAATAACTAAAAATAAATATCAAAAAAAAAATTCTCTCTCTTAAAAATAAATAAATAAAATAAAAATTGTTTTAATGGTTCTTTTTAGTTATATATAACATTAAGATTCATTTTGATATAATCATAAAAGCATGGAATATAATCTGTTCTAATTGACTCCCTAGTACTTCCTCTTTCCCTCTCTCTCCTCCTCCCTTCCCTTGTTCTCTTCCCTCTACTCTATTGATCTTTCTACTATTTACTTACAGTTTTTTTTTTTATATTAGAGTCTTGTGGATGTATATGATGGTGAGATTCACTATGGCGTGTTCATATATGTACATAGGAAAGTTAGGTCAGATTCATTCCATTGTCTTTGCCTATTCTATATTAGTATCTTCATTCTATATTTGAATCAATGTAGATTGTGCCAGTTAGCTTTCAATTACGATAAGAAAAAAAAAAACTGAGACAATCAGCCTATAAAGAAGAAATGTTTATTTTGGCTCATAGTTTTGGAAGTTTAAGTCCATAACCAATTGGCCCTATCTTTGGGCCTGTAGCAAGAAAGCACATCATGGTAGGGAGCATGTGGTGGATCAAACCAGTCACCTTATGGCCATGATACAAAAAGAGAAAGAAGACTAGAATCCTACAGTGCCCTTAAAGCCACACCCCTATGACCTACAGACTTTCCACTAAGCCCCACCTCTTAAAGTTCCCAATACCTCCAATAACATGAAGCTAGGGAACTAAGCCTTTAACACTTTTGGCCTTCAGGGAACATTTAAGATCTAAACTAGCAGAGACTCAGTGAGGTTAAGTATTACATTCAAGGTGATACTACTAGTAAGTCAAGCTGATACTACTAGTAAGTGGTAGAGCAAGAATTTTAGCTAAGATTGTTTCTACTGAAGCCAATACCCTTCCACTTTGCACTGTAATAGGGAAAAGCATATGAATGTATAAGCATCCATGTCTTTCCCTCTCCCTCCAGTTCCTACTCCTAAAGTCTGAGATAGCATGGTATAGTAGAAAATGTACTGCATTCATTTGTTTTACATTGCTTCAATGGAATACCTGAGGAAGACTAACTTGATCAAGAAAATATGTTTATCTAGCTCACAGTTTGAAGGCTGAAAATCCAAACAGCATGGCAGAGGCTCTGGTAGGGGCCCTATAGGGTACAGCAGAAGCAATAGTGCATGCGGGAGTAAGAGATCACATCTTGAAACAGGAGAGCCAGAAAGAGATTGGGTTCCCACCATCTCTTCCAAGAGCATGCCCCCAGTTGACCTAAGGACCTCCCACTAGGACTCACCTCTTAAATGTCCTACCACTTCCCAATACCACCACCCTAGGGACAAGTCCTCAATACATGAACTTTTGGGGGGACATACTCGAACCATATCTAACCACAGCATGTACCAATTTTGGAGTCACAAAACCTGGATTTTAGGTTTACCTCTGTCACCTTTGGTAATATTATATTAATTGCTAAACTTTCCTGATCCTTAGTTTCTTTATCTATACAGAAATGTATGAGATCAGCTCTGTCTCAACTACAGAAATGCAGGAAAGCCCATAAGAACACATGTATTAAAAGGCCCTACAGGGCTGGTAGTGTAGGTCACTGGCAGTGTGCTTGCTTAGCATGTGGAAGGCCCTGCCTGGGTTTGATCCCTACAAGTGCACAATAAGGAGGGAAAAAAAGACTGAGAATAATAGTGGCATACTCTTCTAGTATTTTCTAATTTGCAAAGTGCAATAACATTGTGAAAAAAAAAATCTGCCAAGTAGAAACTGTACCTAAGGCTGCTTTGATACAATACAGATCAGTTCATATTTTGCAAGACCAGAACCGAAATCTAGTTCTCATTACTGCAAATCCCATTATTTTCCCACTTTATCATGCTTCTACATTATTCACAAGAAGGTTCATTTGCTAATTATTGAATAATTAGCAATAGAATTCTTTCACAGAGCTTAGTCATTTAAAATTCTATTGTTTCTTTTCATAATTTTATTTCCATACTACTTTTTTGGAGTTCACCTGTAGCATTGAGTACAGCTATGTGAATTAGTTATTAATAATTTATTATTTTAACATATTAAACTGCATCATAATGACAGAAAAGCATGAAGCAATTCTTCAAAGTTGCTTAAATTAAGAAAAGAAGTTAGACCTGACAGAACACCACACATTATATTCAGGGCACAACTGAACACCCTTTATAGTGTTTGGATGCTATTTTCAAATTAAAAAGCTAGTCTCCATACTAAGTATCTATTTTATTTTTTAATGATCCTAGCAAGTAATCTAATGTGCACACAGTTCTTTGGCTTTAATGTACTTCATTGCAAATGAGCTCCAACCTAATCTTGATGAAGTCTACTTGGAGACATGTACATTCTACCCTGAGAGTCCTTTTGTCTAGGTGGTGCCTAAGTCTCAATGAAGCCGTCTCATGGATTAATGAGAACACAAACCATTAAGCCTAGGACAGTGGGTACAAAAGGAAAGACAAGAGACTGGGGCTGACAAAAAGCAAGGAGAGAGGCAGAAGAAGAAAGAGAAATTAGAAAACTAGAAGCAAGTTAGAAAAGGACTTTGTGTATTCTCTGCATTGGCATTGTCCCGAGATGGGGAGATATACAGGAAAGAGAATAGGTTGTTAATTAATATTCAGGTTACAGAAGCCAAAATGAACAGTTTCTAAGAGTAGAGGTAATTAAATCTCTGCACACAAAACAGAAGCTAACAAGCACTTATTGACTGACTGTGTACTTCATGGGACTGGTGTGCTTCATGCTTTTGAAATCACAAGAATTGTGGAGGTAATGTCAAAGCAGAGAATCTGTCCATCACAGGGACTGACTTCCCTGCATTCTCCAGGTTGACAGTGCTTTGCCACAGGGGTGGCAGTGACCTTATCTAACAGCTGGATCACCCAGTTAATTTCATAAGTAGGTTTAGCTTTACAATTATCTAAAACAAATCCTAAGTTTATCTAAACGAAAAGTTAGAATTTAATTGGAGAAACAGTAAATTACATGGGTGTGGCCTTATTATAGAAACTGTAGAAAATGTAAAACATTTGGAAAGCTCATCCATAATCCCATAAAGAGTAGTCACATTATTTTGTTTATTTGTTTGTTTGTTTTGGTATGGAGGATTGAACCCAGGTGCACTTAACAACTGAACTACATACCCGCCCCTTTTATTTATTTATTTATTTTTTGAGACAGAGTCTTGCTAAATTGTTTAGGGCCTTGCTAAGTTGCAGAGGCTGAACTAAAACTTGTGATGCTCCTGTCTCAGTCTCCCAAGTCACTGGGATTACAGGTATGCACCACCATGCTGGCAGTTATATCCTTTTTTCTTTCTTTCTTTTAGTTGTAGATGGACACAATGCCTTCATTTTGTTTATTTATTTTTATATGATACTGAGGATTGAACCCAGTGCTTCACATGTGCTAGGCAAGCGCTCTACCACTGAGCCACAATCCCAGCCTTGGCAGCTACATTCTTTAAAGAGCAATTTAAAATTTTAAAGAGTCATTAGATTCTAAGTTTTCATAATAGTTATTAAAAGTAGCTGTCAGAAACCACCAAACTGCCAAGACCTCACCTGTCAGATAAGATCAAAGGATCAGGATAATGACTGTATTCTTACATCTCTATGTGTATTTCATTTGCCTGCTTAAGTAATGCTCTTAATATTTATACTACAGAATTCTAAACAGTATTTTTCACAATAAAAATATAAACAAGTTGCTGCATGGGAAAAAAGAACCTTATGAATATTAAATTAAATACTTAATTTCTTATCTTTACTAAATGTATTCTGCTATTCTTATATGATAATAGCTGAAGTCTCTATTATTTTGCATTCTGTTTTGTTCACTGTGTGTATACAAAACAGAATGCAAAATAATACAGAAATTATCTGTGTATACACACACACACACACACACACACACAGCCTTTAATCCATTTTCTAAGCTTCCATTCTCCCACACATGCAGTCTGTTTTTAACTCCATATTGCCTGACATTGCCATCAGTTTTGTTCTGGCTATCACTGGTCTGTTTAGAGTCTTCTCTTGGCTGACCATTGTCTTTAGAATCAAAACCAAACTCATGACTCTTCCAAGCTGGTCTTGTCTCTTCATTCTCATCTTCCTGAACTGGGTGTTAAGTCTCTAGTGCATACTTTGATACACTCTGCCAGAATGCTTTTCAGGATGGATGCACTGATTAACACTCCCATTCAAGGATAGAGCCCCACATCCTCTGCTCCCACTTATCACTATTCTACTTGCTAAACTTTGTCGGTCTGATTGGGAAAATTGATTAAGTATGAGTTTTATCATCTCGGGTGCTTGCTGCTTTTGATTTTCTCATCTGGTAATTACTTATTCATAATGTTTGCCCATTTTCCATCAGAGCATTCATCATTTTCTTACTGATTTGCATTAACTAAGTAAGTTTTAGGTATTGCAAAAATCTTTTTGACCATCATTTGGGTTACATGTCATCCGTACCTGTCCTTCTCTGAAGAAAAATTCCCAGTTTTGATGCAAGTAAATTGACCAGTTTTTTGCCTAGTTGAATGTATTTTGTGAGTTTTAATACTCATTCTTCCCGATTGTTTTGCTGTTACCCCTCTATGAAATTAGTCATTACCTTCCTTAGGATCCTGAATGACTTTATTCATATTTCTTTTATTTTATATTCTTTAAGGGATTTCTTTAGTTATTCTGTCTTGTTTTTTGAAGTTTGACCTCATCCAGCATAAGAACTAGATATTATTCATCCCTGAATCTGTAGCACAGTCTGACTCATGGTGGAAGGAATGGGTGATTCATTTTAGTGGCCATGTCATTGTCTATGTTGAATTCTATTAAGTCGTTTCCTCTCACCACTACATTACCTTAGCCAAAACCTTCCACTCCTATGGTCTCTTTTACTCACCATTATTCAGACCATCACTGGACACTTGACTAATGCTGAGTGAATCAGAATCTCTCCCCAGACAGACTTAGTTGCATCAGATGCTGGTCCTGTGAGGTCGTATACCATTTGGCAGCCATAACTAATGCTAATAATCAGGAATCGATAGGTGGAATGGAGTGATGGTCTGCAGAGAGGAGGGAGTCATTCTGCAAAGAGAAGCATATCAAGAGTTTGAAGGGGGAAAGGGACAAAATTCACATCTTCCTTGGTTTCTGACAGGTTCCCACTTATAAAGTCCTGGATTTCCTAAGATACCTCTGTATTCTCTTATCTAGAGAAAACTTGAGCTAGTTCCTTTTTCTTATCAACAAAATATCCTGAAGATACTGATTCATATATCTTCCACATAGAGAATAATTGTGATTTTTATACCTTTCACTGGAGATAATGTTCAAGACATAACTATAATAGCAAAGCCATCTTTTTAGTTCTTTTAATAACCACACAAAAATGGACTCACTCAATCAACTGGTCATCCATTTGTGTTTTCTCTCTCCCCCCATCCTCACTCCACTTTTCTTTGTTTTGGGAGATAGAACCCAAGGCCTCATATTCTCTACCATGGAGCCACCACCATCCCAGTACTTCTGTACACTTTTTATTTTTAAATGGGCTCTATTATCTTTGCCACTACTGAAATCCTGGGTCCTCATTATAATTTGATTTATCTTTTGAAATTAACAGCAGTTGTTATGTAAATTGCTATATGTACTGCTATTGTTGACATCATTAATACTACTACATTTACAGAAACTGCCAGCTAGAATTTTTTTAAATATTTTTTTTTAGTTGTAGTTGGACACAATACCTTTATTTTATTTATTTATTTTTATGTGGTGCTGAGGATCGAACCCAGTGCCTTGCCCGTGCTAGGTGAGCGCTCTACTGCTGAGCCATAACCCCAGCCCTGCCAGCTAGAATTTTATACTTGAAAACGGAAAACTTCCCTAGTAATTTATTGCATTGGTGGAATGACACCATAAAAAGATAGGAATTGAGATCTTTGACTTATTTTTTGTTAGTTCTACTTTATATGTTTTTTAAAAAAATAATGAAGTTTCACTAAACTAGTCCTTTACATTTCCCTTTTGTAGGAGTTCATACAATAACTGAGAAATTCTTTGTTTTAAAGTAAAGGCACCCAAAACCACACAAAACCAATGTATCACTTAATGAGTAATTATAAGAACATCCTTGTAATTACTACCCAGGTTAAGGAATCAAATGTTGTCATCCACTCCAGAAGATATTTCATGTACCCTATCCAAATCACAACCCCTTTGAGGTTAATTTTTAATTATATAAATCACAAAATAATTAGATAAGCAATAATGTAAATGGTTTTACAAAGAGAATATGTATGTCTACATTAGATTAATTTTTGGCCCTTAAAATAATTTTAAAGGAAATTAGGAGAGATAGGTCAAAGGGTACAAAGACACAGTTATCTAAAATAAAGAAGTTCTGGGTAGCTAATATACAACATAAAAACTATAGTGAATAATATTGTACTGGATACTAGAAATTTGCTACTGTCAGAGTAGATTTTAGGCATTCTTAACCCACACAAAAGAGAAAGAGAGGAAAAAGGAATTTATGTGAGAAGAGGGTTATGTAACATTTTGACTGTAGTAATTGCTTTACTACATGCATATGTGTGTTGTGTCAATATGTGAAAACATCACATCATATACAATCTAAATAAAGTCTTTTTTAAAGGAATCAAATTCTTTTAAAATAAAAAGTCTACTTACAGAAAAAAATTATTATAATCTTAAAATAATCACTGTCTTATATATCTTATTTTGTGTAGTAGGTGATAGATGATAAGGAGGTAGGTAGGTAGATAAATAGAGATATAGATATCACTTCCCCCCACACATGTAGTTTTACTATACTATCCCCACTACTTCCCTCAAAGGGTGGAAGTCGAGAGAGCCAAAGAGCAAAAGTAAAGAAATTGCTGAAAGGATAATTCTAGAATTGAAATCTAACACTGATATCTATATATTCTTCTTTTATTCATTAAAGCAAGTTTTAGCATAATTTATGCATATAGTTCTCTGACTGTATGTTATTAAAGTAAGAAACTTCCTTCCTTTTTAATTACATAACACAAATATTTCACTCCTCTGAACAGTCTTTTCCTGGTCTTTCTAGTAATATTTCACTTTGTATTTAGCATAAATTTATAGACTGACTCAAAGCATGTATAACAACCACAATAACCACTCTTATGGAATACATGTTCTGTCAGACACATCACTGAGCAATAAACATTGGGTATTTTATTTAACCCTGAAAATAGTTCTTTGAAGCGGAAGTGACTTTCCCCATTTTATAGATGAGATGCAGAAAACTGCTGGTAAATTATAGGCAGGGATTAAACTCCAATCTGCCTCTACCTGGGCTTATACTGCTAACCTCTCCAAATACACGTACTCACTGCAGTGCTCTGGGCCACTGAGAATACATGAACTGCAGGGGTCTTTTTTTTTTTCTTTAATTCTTTTAACTTCTCCTCTTTCTTCTCTTCCTTGGATATTCTTGAGTCATTGAACTGAAATTGTTGCGAGAGAGATAATAGGGGAAGCAAATTTACAAAACTCAAGTTTCATCTGTGCTCCTAAGTCTTGTCTCTGGGCTTTCTTTTCTTGGTTTATAATGTGGCAGGATATTTGGAGGAAAAGCTATATTTCATCCAATCATTCATGGAAAGCCTGGGAGTAGGTGGGGCCGCAGATTCCATGACTTACATAATGAGTACACAGAAGAGAAGTTGGTGGAACTGTCATGCTTATTAATCACTGTGAATATTTTGCAAAATATTATAGAGTATTATGGCAGAGTGTCAATGGAAGAATTTTTCAATATGAACTGAAATTATCCTGAATTCAGTTCATGTAGCAATTTATGTAAACCTGCCTATCACTGTAAAAGGGCTTGTCTTCTTTTGTTTCCAAAGTCATAATTTAAATGACAACCAAGTATGTTAAGTGGCTTTTGTGAACTCTCTACAATCTTTGTATGCCCAGACTTGTCTGGTACAAAATGTACGAAACAGACCCGCGATTTATAAACTATCGGGTAATCAAATGAACAAAAAGAAAAAAGAAGAGTCCCTTAAATTTGAGTGTTTGGGAGTGATACTTTAAAAATATTGTAAGGATAAATTACTCTCTGCCATTTGCTTGACTTTCCTTTTATCTCAAAGAGACTTCAATAAGCCTGCTTTGTTATCCAACAAATTAAGCATGCTACATTATTCCCCAGGCATCATATCTGCATTATTGTCCTCTGAAAGCTTAAACCTTCAGACCTTTCTGTTTCTATTATGAGAACCACAGAAACAGAGTGGAAAGTTCCACAAGAGGTAAATGATTCCAGTTCTCATCATTGGGCTTCTCCCTTAATTTCTCAGTGCCCATATTTCCATCTGAAAAATGGGAATATCATAATTACATGAAGATAATGATACATTAGACTGAAAGTTTTTAAAATGTAATCCAAATGAGTGATAACTGTGTGTTCATAGATGGCAATTTTGTTTAGATGATTTGGTTTATGTACTTTAAAAGTCTTCCTTACTAGTGGCTTTTCCTGGGACTACAGAGAAAGTGAAAGAACAAATAATCTAGTAGCTGGGGGGATTAGAGACTCTACCAACACCCAATTTGTTCTTTCAAACTCTTAAGCGTATAATTCAGTAATATATTAAAAGAATACTGAACAATAACAACATCACCACAGATCTTTACTTGTCTTCCAAGGATCTCAAATTGCATATAGTTTAGAATCTGAACATCCCTGGGGTAAAGGCAATCTTAGTCCTATTAAGGAATAAACAAAGTGAGGTTAATGATGTGGTTAAATGCAAACAGATTAGGTATCAATTTAAACAGCTTGGAATTCAGGTTTCCAATTCTGTTCTTTTAATTAAATTTTTGTTCAGTTTATTGTCTACACTGGTGTTTTCAAAATTGTCCTACCATATACAGAAAGTCTATATTGGTATTTTCTATATATGTCCTACCATATAGACAAAGTCCCCTTTGATTATATTAGATGCAATTTAATATAAACTAAATTCAAATTTTATTTCAAGTTTTAGAAAAAAATATGTACTAGATCCTTTTGATTGGCCTGTAATGACAAGTTCTAATAGAATTCAAAAGGAAAAAAGATAATTTGGACTATGAAATGACTTCCTTCCATTCAGAAGTATTTCAAGTTAATTTTACTCTCAAACAGCTTGAAAAAGAAAATGTCAGGCTTCAGTCAAAGCTGTTAGCCAGCAGGACAGTACAGTGTCTATATTTGTCATGTGTTGGTTAATATGTTCATCTCAAATTTCTCTACAGCTATAATTAAGGACTTGTGTTTCTAAAAAATTAGAATCCTTTTGAAACCTGCTAGATTTGCCAGGATATTTTTTTAACAAAGAATTATATGTTTGTCAAGTATTAAGTCAGCATAGAATACTTGTTATTAATTCTATTTCACTATGGCAATGGGACCACGGGCCATTAAATAAGGCATCTAAGAAGTGATCCAAAACATCCAGAACCTTAAGTGAAGCTGGCCTGTAATTAAATGCAAATTTCAAGTAATTTAGTTTCCAACCACTCTTATTTATTTATAATTTGTAGATAAATGAAAATCTGTTCTTGGAACTAGCATTTCTAAAACCCAATCTCCAGACCTCTGTGGAAAACATCACAGGTCTTTAAGATGAAAAGAGAGAGCAAAGTCTGATGATCAAAAGTCTCAGGAAAGAAAAGAGACTCCTTTCTCAAAGAGATTTGCTACTAAAAGTCTTGACAGCCCAAAAAGGCTGCATAAAGTTTTTCTGCAATTAGCAAGACTAGTGAATTTCCAGTATTTTGGACAGTTGACATATTTGCTCAGTAGTAGTTAGCTTCCAATATACAAAGTTTGATGGATGGATGTTTTACTGTGGTACTAGACAATAGCATATTGGTCTTCACCTAAGAACTATAAATGTGGAAATTTATAAATGTGGAAATAAATTCAAAATGAGATGTCACAATACTTGGAGTGATGTGGTCATTTGCTGAATCTGAATATAACAGTGGAGAACATTAATTTGAAAAAAACAATACCCTGCATCATGACTACTACTACAACTCATTAATTTTTGTGGTACAGGGTATAGAACCCAGGGGTGCTTTATCCCTGAGCTACATTCACAGTTCCTTTTTTTCTTTTTTTTCCTTTTTGGTACCAGGGATTGAACCCCGGGGCACTTACCCACATCCCCAACCCTTTTTATTATTATTATTATTTTATTTTGAGACAGGTTCTCACCAAGTTGCTTAGGGATTTGTTGTTTGCTGAGGCTGGCCTTGAACTTGCAATCCTCCTGCCTCAGACTCCTGAGTCACTAGGATTACAGGTACATGCCACCACATCCAGCTCCTTTTTCTTTTTTAATTGTTAGACAAGGTCTTGCTAAATTGCTCAGGCTGGCCTCGAACTTTGGATCCTCCTGCCTTAGCCTCATGAGTCACTGGCCCATGATACCACACCCCAGCTGACCATGACTACTCTTAAAAATGTGATTGGCTCTTTTGCAAATTCAAAGCCAGTCTCAGCAACTTTGTGAGACCCTGTCTCAAAATAAAAAATAAAAGGGCTGGGGATGTGGCTCAGTGGTTAAGTGACCCTGGATTCAATCCCTGGTACCCTACCCCTCCACCAAAAAAATAAAAATTAAAAATTGTGATTGGTCCACTCAAGATTGCCCAAATACCAGTTAACAAGTATGTATAGTACCTGCAATCTTTTTATAAAATCTTTTTAAAATTATTTATTTATTTAGTCCTGGGGATTGATCTCAAGGACACTCTACCACTGAGCTACTTCCCAGTCCTTCCTGGTGCTTTTTATTTTTTGAGATAGGGCCTCACTGGGGCTGGCCTTAAAGACAAAAAATTCTCTTGCCTCAGCCTCTGGAGTTGCTAGGATTACAGGCATTCACCACCATGTCAGGCCCCTGCCATCTCTTTTAGCTCCTTCTTTTTGAAATTCAAATAACTTTGAGTCTGCTGGCCATTATCATTGGTTTTAAGACCTTAGATCTTGAAAATCAATTAAAATAGTAGTATAAACTAATTTGGAAAGGCAAATATTATAACTCACTCTGTTTGCTTTTTTATTTTTCTGTAACATTGCTAAAAAGTTTTTAAAGAACATTTTAAAAATGTGTGTGTGTGTGTGTGTGTGTAAGAGCGAGAGATCACCCATGTGCATAGTGCTGGGGATTGAACCCAGGGCTCACATATGCTAGGTAAACCATTTACCACTTCCAGCCTAATTACACATTTTTACAAATTTATAACTCCTTAAAAATGCATGGTACATTGTGTTCTGAAATATTTTTTGGGAAAACCCCATCCTCCCTCTTTTGCTTTTTGGAGAATAATATAATGTATTACTGGGCTTTAACCATTTTCAAAGTATACTGGATGGTTAGCAGAGAGCCACAAGAATGGTAAAATCACTGCTGTTCTTTTTTGGTTGAAAAAAAATTTTTTTAAACTGAGAATGAAGGTATTTCATAGGCCTGACTGCTTTCTGGGATAACATAAATAACAATAGATTCAATCTGATTTAATTACTTGTTGAACACCTACTGTATTCAAGGTACACAGATGAGTAAGGAAAACCTGAACACCAGACAAAGGGAAGTTGATCAGTTATGGTGTTCTTTTGGTTTGTTTTTGTTTTAAACACCCATCTATATTCCTGTCTTGCAGAGGTGAGACAATAGACTTTACTATGTATGGCCTATAGAATTAGTCTTTTCAAGGGTGGGGATATAGTTCAGTGGTAGGGTGTTTACCTATCATGCTCACAGCCCTGGGATCAAACCCCAGTCTCTCTCTCTCTCTCACACACACACACACACCAAGCAAAATCCTACTCTTCTCTTTTCTTTGCATGACATGATGTACCCAAGAAATCCTTACCATTGGCTGAATTGATAGGATGGCCCTATCTTTGACTTTCAGCCTCTGAAACTATAAGCTAAATATACCTTTATTTTCTTTATAAAGTTCCAAGCCATAGGTAGTTTGTTATAGCAACAGAAAATGTACTAATATAGATACCTTGGCAGTTTTTCAGTTTTGGTGATGATTGGTATGATATGAAAAATAAAACCTGATTTACTAAGAAATTTATTTATAAGTTCTTTATTTCTATGACTTTTAAAAAATAATTTCAAGCTTATAGAAAAGTTATAGTAGTGTAAGAAACTCCTATATGATTTTTATCCCTATTTAGTTTAAAAAAAAAAGACTCTCTTATTCCATCAGTCTTGTCCCATATGGTCCCATATGCCTATAGTTTGCTTAGATTGTGTTTCCATCTGCTGTCATTTTTCTTTAGACCAAACAGATTCCTTTTGCAGTTCTGTGTAGCAGATCTGCTGCTGAAAAATCCTTTCAATTGTAATTTATCTGAAAGTATTTAACCTAACTAAACATATTTGTAGTAGCTGCAAAGTCTATGTCTACGACTTCAATGTCTGAGTCATTTTGAAAAGTCAGTTTATATTGACCATTTTTTCTAATTTATTTTTTTAAAACTCTGGTCTTGTTTTCTTGTTCTTCCCATTCTTATAATTTCTTATTGTGGACATCGTAAACAATATGGTGTCTCTAGGTTCTATTTCCTTCCTCTAGAAAGTGTATTTTTTGTTCTAGCTGGGAACTCATTTGGCAGGAATCAAACTGTAATTCCTAAGATGGGCAGTGGCTGGAAACTGCTCAGTTCTTTCAGTCATTTAGCTATTTGCTTTCTGCCAGACTCCGGAGTCTCCCAGCTAGATGTATCACTCTGAGACTAGCCAAAGTCCTCTTTCTTTCTTTTTTTTTCTTTTTTCTTTTCGGTACTAGAGATTGAACTCAGGGTGCTTAACCATGGAGCCACATCCCCAACCCCTTTTTATTTTTTATTTTGAGACAGAGTCTTGATAAGTTGCTTAAGACCTTACTTAGTTGCTGAGGCTGTCCTCAAACTTGGAATCCTCCTTCCTCAGCCTCCTGAGCCACTGGGATTACCGGTGTATGACACCAACACGTGGCCCTGGAAGTTCTCTTTCTATGGTTCACTTTTTTTGTAATGTCCACCTCACTTTGTAGTCTCTTCAGAAGCCTTGAACTCTGTCCTCATATTCCTCAAAACAGGAGGATGGTAGCTTCCATCTTCAGTTCTAGCATACTCCTGAACTGTGCACTGGAAATGTCTTCAAGACATGTACAGACAAAAAAAGTCCCCTTCTTTCAAGGGTCAACTGCCTTCTGGTTTATCTGCCTATTGTTACCTTCAAAGGGTTGTTTTTAAAACATTTTGTTCTGAACTCTATAGGAGTTAGCCTGACAAAATTACTCTGCCATTGACAGAAACAGCAACCTACAAACATTTCTTAACAACACACACAAAACATATAAATTCTACAAATTCTTTCAAGTAAATTAACTAGTTACTTCAACAAGTATTTACTAAGCATTTATTTTGGGCTAGATAACATGTTAACATCAGGTGGTAGAAATCCTTTCAGATATAAGAATTATATTAAATTGTAGTCACCTATGAATGGGCCTGATTTTTTGGGGGGGGGGTGGGAATTTTAATTAATTTATTTTTGCAGCATTGGGAATTGAAACAATGGCCTTGTGCATGCCAGGAAAGTGCTCTTCCACTGAGCTGCAACCCCTAGCCCTGATTTTTAAACCTCAAAATAAAAGTGTTACTAAGAGATATATGTAACCCCTCTCCCCAGCCAAAAAACAACAAAAATAACAAAACATCCACTTACTTGTTCTCTCATAAATACGTTTATATAGAGTATTTTTTCAAGAAATTCAGATTTCTTATTCTGAAAGTTAAGTTTAACAACATCAAACTAGTTGCAGTTTAAAATCCCCAACTTTCTTCAGCTAGTCTGAAATTTGTCAAAATGTATTTTCATAGGACTGGGGATGTGGCTCAGTGATAGAGCTCCTACTTAGTATGCACAAGACCCATAGGACTGGGGATGTGGCTCAGTGATAGAGCTCGTACTTAGTATGCACAAGACCCAACAATCAATCCCCAGCACCAAATCCCCAGTGCAAAGACATAAGTAAATATGTTTGTATGTCCATATGTATCTCAAACCTAAAAGGTGAAAAATAAAGTGCTCTTTCAATATAAAAATTGGGGCTGGACCTATAAGCCTAGCCAGTGTGTGGCCTCTCTTATCTCATCTTCCTACATAGAAGCATAGAAGGTGGAATATTTCTAACCTACATAGTTTTTTCTTAAATTTATATATGACAGAGGAATGCATTACAGTTCTTACTACACATATATAGCACAATTTTTCCTATCTCTGGTTGCATACATAGTATATTCATACCAATTCGTGTTTTCATACCTGTACTTTGGATAATAATGATCATCACATTCCACCATCATTACATACATAGTTTTTCAAAAACTATTACTATTATTAAAGTAAATGTAGGGTATGTGTTATAACAGAATCCAATGCTAAACACCACTCTTTTCATTGGGGTTAGGAAATCAAGGAAAGTTTCCACATCTGCTACAGGAGTCTGTGGAGTTCTACCCAATCTTAGTTCTCAGCTTAATTCCTTCACCACTCTTAAATTCTCGTACAAGATCTATCTTACCCACATAGGTTTATACAAGGATGAAGAGGGACAAATGGGAAGGGCTGGGAAATGTTTCCTGCTTTACAGTTTTGTCTAAGTTTGACTCTGGCTTTATTGGGGAGTAAACTAAGCATAAGTCCCTATTTTATGATCGTATTTTGCATATAGGTTGGAGGTAAGCCAAATGCCCACCTTCTTTCCATATAGATTTCTGGCATATATTTGCATTCTACTTCTGCTATTGAAATAGAATATACAATAGGAGAGAATGGTATATTACCAACACCCTGTCTATAAACCCTATAACCACTGGTTGAATGAATTAGTTGGTTCCATACAATATTCTTTTGTCTCTTCCACTCCTTAATTATATTTTCCAGGTTAAATTTATTCTTATATCATCTTAATATCTGAAACTCATTTTTATTACTACTACTTTATCTCATTTCTATTGAATACTTAAAAAATATTTTGGACATTACAATTTTACCATAAATCCTGCATTTGATTTTCTGGTGAATCATATAAATAACTCAACCTAACAACACAGTGTGAGGCCAATAGCAAACATCTGTGCCCTTTGGAAGCTAATTTCTTCCCTTAGTGCAGCTGGCTGGCATCAACTAAACATCCAGTTATTTAACACACTCAAGCTGTGCACCAATAGAGGCTGACCAATGCTTACTGCTAAATATCCAATGCATTAGAAAAAGAAGAAGAAACAAGAAAAAGGAGAGCATAAGTGTTCGTTACTAGTTTGTTAGTCATCCCATTTTTCTTCCAAAAAAAATAGTTCCATGGGATCCTCTGTAGATGCAGGGCAGAAGCAGGGCAATCAGCTGGTGTTACTTTGAAGTGTGGCTGCAGGGCTTCCACCCTTTCCCAGCCCAGCTGTTGAAGCAGGGAAGAAACTTCAAAGCTCAACTTGCTGTTGTTTCTGCCAGTGGGGTGTGTGCAATTCCCATCACTTAGCTATAAGGAAAAAATGAGGAGGAATTTCATCCTCTGTCACTTGCCAAGGTTTGATGCTCAACAATCTACCAGTTTTTGACTGTATCTACTGGACACAAATAAAACAACTGATTTCATTGTGTGATTTACATTTATATTTATTTGTAGACATTAATTTATAAACCATCTGAGATAGCCAGTTTTTATGATTTGCTCAGATTGTGCCGCAATTAAATTATTAAGTCTGTAATCTGCCTAGATTGTTCCCCAGACTAAATTCTCTGCTCATGAAAACAAACAGGGGTTATCCTAAGGCAAAGCAAAAATTAAGATTGTCCCTTTGCCTGTCTGCTACCCCAGCCCATATTTAAAACCATTTATAATCCTTGAGTCACCTTTTAATTCTCTATATAGGGGTACATCCAGATTCTTTTGTGAATTAAGAAAGAATTATTCCATTTGGTCAAAAATGCACTATGTACAATATATACATTTTTGAATGATATAATCAAAATTTAAAAGTAAATGCAATAACCCTAGTTTTATTTTGTCTAAACTTTAATTTTCATATTAAACTTATATTCTTTAATTTCACAATAAAAAGGAAATAAAAATTGAAGTTACTATTAGCTCTTAAAATTAAGAATAGCTTTAATTCAAAACTGATTCTTTGAGTAAGAATTGAACAGTTGAACTTCCCTACCACTATTTCCAACAAGTTTTATTTAAATAAATATGAAAAATTAGGTAAAAACATTTCATTCTATAGTATAAAATGGAACAAGAGAGGAGGATCTTCAGAAAAGGTTATTATGCTAAAAAAGCCAAAGAAACCAGAGAGTAACACTACAAGTAATAATGATATGACTGAAAAGGAAGTGTTTCCAATACCCATGTAGAGGTATCCATTTTTCCAACAGACGACCCAAGTAGGGCCTAAAGAAAGCCCATGATGTTCCAAACCAAAACAACAACTAAACAAACAAACAAAAACTCCTGGAACACAATTAAGGGGTAAAATTCAGTTATGAAAAATTTCTAAAATTAGTGGATGGGTATGCATCATAATAGAAAAGATGGTCTAGGTGTACAAGTTCTGAAGAAGCAAAGATCTCTAATTAGAGTCATTAACAGTAATGAGAACACAAGTTAGTCTATTACTGATATTACACTTAAATTAGAAAATCTTAAAGGAACTTATTCTACTGACTAGATTTTTTATTTTGGAAAAATATCATAATGAAGGTGGCATAATCTCCAGAAATTTAACTTCCAAAGATTTATTTCTCACTGACTGTATCCTGAAAAAAATCAAAGATTCCCTGCAAGGTAAAGTCCCCATCTCTGGTTAACTGTATCTTTCTGGGTATTTATAGGCTCTGTGTGTTCAGGCCTTTTGAGTCCTATGAATGTGTACCAAATGACTAGGAGAAGCAATTTTAAAAAGCTAAACAATGCAAAAAAGATGGGAAAAAATCACAAATAAAATGATTTTGTATATACAGACAGAAATTTTTTAAAATGCTATTTATGATTTAGCGGAAAGAATCAGAAGTTGCTACTATACTGTTTAATAACAATTACTTCTGTTGCTTGTTTTCTGAGATCTCATTCCAATGAGAGCTGCACACTGTCAGTTTGGTTTTGTGGCTGCTGGTGATCATACTTCCTTGCTATTAAAAAAAGAAAAAGATAAATTAATAAAAATGCAAAATAATTACTACCTAACATCATTAAATTGTTGTAATGAGTCTCAGTTAAAAAAAAAAAACAGTTAAGAATTAGGCAATTTTATTCTTTAGAGGAAACATTACACATTCTGATCTTCTGAATTCTCAACATTGCTCAATCCACTTTTACGTTTTTTATTATTATTACATATCAGGATTATTCAGATCTTTAAAATATAGGGTAAATATTTATTAAGCTATTAATGATTTGCAATTTCCTTTCTTATCCTTTATTTCCACCTTAAGTTAATAATAATGCTTTTGTCTGCACTATAAGAAATTTGAATACATTAACTTAGAAGCCTAAGACTGATAACATAAGTTATCAATATAAGAATGATCCATTATGATTATGTTGGGATTCTTAAATATGCAAATCCACACCATATATATTCTTGAATAATGCCACCCCAAAATATCCACATTCTAATCCCCATAATCTGTGACTATGTTACAAAAGAGACTTTGAAGATGTAACTGAGGTGATGGGGAGATTAACCTGGATTATTGGGCCCAGTATAATCACATGGGCCCTTAGAATCAGAGAACCTTTCCTGGATTCACAGAGGGAAATATAAGTGTGGAAGAACGGTCAGACAGATGCAATGTGTTTGGCTTATAAAATGAAGGAATGGGGCCATCGACCAAGGAATGTAGGCAGTCTTTAGGAGCTGGAAAGGGCTAGGCAACAGATTTTCCCTTAGATCCTCCAGGAAAATGGAAACCTGCCTACACTTTCCTTTCAGCCCAGCAAGACTGTTGTATGACTTCTAACCTACAAAACTGATAGATAATGCATTTGTATCATTTTAAATCACTAATTTTGTGGTAACTTGCTACAGCAGCAAAAGAAAACTAATATATTCTGCAAATAGGAATTCTCATAAATTTTACGTCATTCACATCAAAAAAGAAAAAAAATGGTACAGTGAGCTTATAATTGTACCTGCTGTTACAGTATACTACTCGCAAGAGAACTTGTTTTGAGTATCAGTGAAAACTTAGTTCTTTACTTATAATTTTCTACATAGAGCTTCTGACTTTCTATATTTTAAAAAATATTTTTAAAAGGATTTCTTTAAAATATATATATAATATAAAATTTGATATTTTAAACATTTTTAGATGCACAATTCAGTGGCATTAACATTCATGCTGTTGTGCAAACATCACCACCATCCATCCATAGAACTCTTCATCATTCTAAACTGAGTTCTGCACCCATTAAAAAAAGCTCTCTACACACCCTGGCAACCACCTTTCTACTTTTTTTTTTTTTTTTAATTTTCCTCATGTAAGTGAACATAGTGTCTGTCCTTTTTGTGACTGGCTTATTTTACTTAGCATAACATCTTCAAGCTTCATCCATATTGTAGCATGGGTCAGAACTGCCTTCCTTTTAAAAGCATAACAACATTCTATTGTGTATATGTAGCATATTCTTCTTTTCTACTCATCTGATAAGGACATCTGAGTTGTTTCCACCTTTTGGCTATTATGAATAATACTGCTGTGTTAAATTAAGTTTTGTTTCTTATTTTGTACTGATAACACATGTGCACACACATTTCAGTTTTTACTGTGAACATTTCTCTTCAAAATTGTCCAGTCCTTTTTCCTTAACCCCTACACAGCTCTCATCAAAGCAATAAATGTCAATTACCTGTTGTACATCTTTCCATGTCTCCCTTGATGCTTATATAATTATACAGAGCACTTATATCACATGGACATTTTAAAAAAGAAGGCTGTTCTGATCATTTGATTTTATAACTGTAGCATCATATACTTCTTGCTTTTCTCACTAACCATGCAAATCATACCTTATTCTTTTAAATGGAGGCATAAAAGGTTATGGTTTACATGTACAATTCACTCTGGACCAATACATTTTTTTCTTTTTTGAGATAGGGTCCCACTAAGTTGCCTAGGCTGACCTCAAACTTGTGATCCTCCTTAGTAGCTGGGATTATGGGCATGCACCACCATGCCCAGCTCAAGGGCCCATACATTTTAAACTTTGTTATTCTCTGCTGCTTACATATTTGCAGTGCTCAGTAATATAGGACATATTAACTTTGAGATATGACCCCCTGACCTAACACTCTGATGTCACATGTCATCCTCCTAGAAGCCATCTCTTTACTACTTTGACTTGCAGTAATTATAATATAAGTGACTACAAACTCTATAAATACATACTTCAAACCAAACTTAATATATCTCCAACTCAAATTCCTTTTAGCCAGATCCCCAAAATATTCTTGGCCACTTCAATGCCACTCCATATGAAAGGAAGTCCAAGGAAAAAAAGTTAGAAGAAGAGAGAGCAGGCTCAAATGATGGCTAGAATCTTAATTTTTTTCCCCAAATTTATAAAAATATGATCATGTGAAAACATCCCTAAGACAATTCTCATGGTCTTGGAAAGTGCTCTGTGCAAGCAAAAGGTCTGGTGGCTTCATAGAAAATGTCCCTTTTCTGAAACTATGTTAAACATCTGAAAAAAAGTGCTAAGTTTTTAATACTAACTATTGTTCATAACCTTGGACTCAATTCCAGAAAATTTAAATATGCATGCGGATACAGTTCAACACAGAACTACTTACAAATGGAATACATTTCCAGCTGTTGTCTTAAGCGAATTTTGCTCATTGTGTCATAAAAGTTGGGCTCTGACGTTTCTTCAGTAGGTGGCACGCTGAATATCCTCATAATTTTCCTTTTATTCCTAAAATACAAAAACAGCGCAGAAAAGAGATTTGTACGAGTGTCTATAGGATTGTAATATTCTCATGATCCTGGTAATTAGATGCCGCATTAAAAGACTTAAAGGATAAGTCCATGCTATTCTAATTTGTCTTTAGGATATGATTCTTTGGCTCATGTACTCTTTCTTTCATTAAAAAGCTTGTAGCTGTACATGTACAGCTATGTGGCTATAAGAGAAAAGAAATGCTAAAAACATTCATTTACTATACAAAGTAAATTGCCTCCATTGTGATTCTCAATTCCTAAAAAAGCCAAATATTATGTGAAAAAAAAATCTACCAACAAAAAACACCTTATTTTTCTCCCTCTCATGTCATCCAAATGAAGTTGAACTACTGGATTGGAGAATACACTGAATGTGAGCAGAACTTAAGTTGTGAAATTATGAATTGAAATATTTCTTAAATATAATAACATGGCCTTAGTGAGGACAACTTTTTAAAAACAGGAACAGTATGCCTCTGATTTTAAAAGAAAAGTGGGGAGGAGGTGATGGCTCTTTTTAGAGGAAACTATTACCTACAAGTAGATCAGTGGTGACATGTGGAGCCTTCTCCCATCCACCACCTGCAGTCCCAGCAGCCAACAGTCCAGCTGCTCCAGGAGAGCCACATGGCCAGGAAGGATAAGCATATGTATCTGAGAGCAAGTGTGGGCTCTGAACCATCCCCAGGCCAAAAATAAATAATCTCTGGAATACTAATTATTTTGAACTATTTAATGGCTTCTGTTTTTTATCTTGGTAGAGGACCCAGAAGCATGTGGGTATAAGGAGATACTACTCAGAATTAATACTGCTTTTCCTTTTTTTTTGTTTTTTGTTTTTTGTTTTTGTTTTTAGGTGCAGAAGATTGAGAACAAGGCCTATGTACACTAGGCAAGCGCTCTACCACTGAACTATATCTACAGCCCAGATTTTCCTCCTTAAATCCAACCTCCTCCTTGTTTATTTATTTTTACTCTTCTAAGGGAAAAAGCACCAAGGAGTATAAAAGAAGACAGCTATATTAGGCTATGACATCTGGAATTAAGGCAGGAAATATTTATTGAGGATTTACACTATGTGACACATAAAGGTAAAAGATCCAAAGGTAAAAAACAAGTACCTTGTTCTGAGGGACTGAAGTTTTTGTGAAATGAAGAGATCAGTAACCAGACAAGACAAATATTGTTTAAAATGCCATGAGAGTATCATGCACAAGAAACAAGGAAAAGCTTTAACTGGGCAAAGAGAGATCTACTGAATACATAGCAGTTTCTATATTTCAGGGACTTGGGCCAAAAAATGTGCTCATTAAAGAGTGACAAAGAACCCAGGCTCATGATGAAAATTAGGCAACAGTAGAAGTGACAGAAATGAAAATTTAGAGTAGCTGACTTGGATGTCAAGAGCTGTACTTAAATCTTCACCTCTTAAAGCAATGGGGTTTTCAAAGCAATACCTCAGTCACCTATGCTTGTGACCAGAGAATCAATAGCATATGTCAGAGGAGGAATACAAATTCTGATGAAATTATTTTTATGTATTCAATTCAAATTTTTAAAACAAAAATCCTGCAAAATCTTCAAATGTCCAGTTTCTTATTTGTTTTGAGATGCTAACAGATTTACCTCTTGGCATACATGAAGAGACCAAAGCTAACAAGGATCACTATCAAGTAAACATTGGTGGCTTCATTCCAGGCTTCATGAACAGTGTAATCAATAGAACCATCATCACCCATCACTCCATAACTTCCAGCCATGGGGCTATAAAAGAGAAAAGAAAATAGGGTTGGTGTCCATAGGACCTGCTGGTTAAATCCAGTCCATCATCTGTTTTTGTATAACCCTCAAGACAAGAATGAGTTTACAATTCTACTATATATTACTTATTTATTTTTATTTTTTGAGTCAGGAATCAAACCCATACTAAGTCAGGAATCAAACCAAAACATACTAAGAACACTGTCTGCCACCAAGCAATGTATGCCCCATTCCTAAATGGATATACTTTAAATGATTACAAGTACCTATATACTATCCTCAATTTGTCTTACAGTCCACAAGCCTAAATATTTTTGGTCTGGCTCTTTAAGGAAAAGTCTATTGACTCCCTGACTAGATGATTAAGGCAACTAATACATTTCTCCTTACTTGATTTTGAAACATTACAGCTGCTACCTAAAGGGTACAATGCAGGATAAAACCTGTTACTAAGTGGCTGCGCATGGGGCACTTACCTATAATCCTAGTGACTTGGGAGGCTGATGCAGGAGGATAGCAAGTTCAAGGCCAGCCGGAGCAACTGAGCAAGTCCCTGTACCAAAATAAAAATAAATAAATAAATAAAATAAAGAGGGCAAAGGATTAGCTCAGTGATAGAGAACCAATAGGTTCATCCCAGTACTAAAAAAAAAAAAAAAAATTTACTAAAACGATGGAAGTTGAAACGTTATTACAGTTTCCAAATTGTAACCATCATCCACATGAAAGCAACAGAATACTTTAAAACACAGTGCCAAGCAACCCACTTATGATGCTGAGCTGTCCCACTCCTGACAACAGCCTAGGAAAAGTGCTCTTCCACATGTGTCCCAAAATGCAAGTTTGGAGTTTATCTACTTTTGTCCTTCAGGCCCAATTTGGCTTAAAGAAGCTATGGGATAAAAAGTTACTTTTTGCTATTTATACAGCTGTGACTTCTTTTGAAGGAAATGCATTCTTTGGACATTCCCACACAAAATAAGAGTGGTAATTGAAAGTGTATCAAATCTCAAGTAAAAGAGTAATGGTTTCTTATATGTGGGAAGTTAACTGAATTTTTCTTAAAGAGGATATTTCTCCCTTGTGTTGGATTTAAGTAAAATGATCTAATATGTGAAAGGAATCGAGAAGTGTTGTTTTGGCCACTCTATAAAAAGGAGAAAAACAGAACAAATGAGAGGTGATAACTGTACTGTAGTTTCTAAGAATAAGACAGCCAGCCATTTTTTAATACCAAGAAAAAGAGTATCTGGAATGTCCAAATTGTTTTGCAATTTTTTTTTTTTGAGGCTGCCTACAACAATGAAGGCATTGCAGAAATTCTTCCACCCTGTAAGTCACCCAAATGTTCATTAATCTATATTTGGTTCAGTAAAATGAATAACTATGTACTGAGGGCACAGTTGGTTTTCTTTCTTCTCTCTTGCTTCTATATAAAATGAATGAAACTTCAGAAGAGGTCTGCTTCTTAAATAGGTGACATGTTTTCTCCCTTCTGACCCTTTGTCAGATGTTTGGGGATATACTGTAATTCATTGAGAATAAAGTGGATTTCGTGAAGTCATTTAATTTAAACTCCCAACAATGAGGGCCAAAGTAATTTCTCTAAAACATCTACTGATGTCTGATGAACATTCAATTCGTTTTGTGAAAATTAGCTATTGAACAATAAAAACAGACCTTATGTTAAACAAATTTATAGGTATAAGATAGAAATACTACTTAATTAAACTTTAGATTACACACAATTCCTAGATGTTAATGAGTATGAACTTTTCATTTGTTTTTGAAAGTGGATGATATAGGGGTACTGGCATATTCTCATTTTTAATTCTTATTCTCTAAACTGAACTCCAGAAGTTCTTTGAATTTAACATGATTTATAGTAAGTAACTGGCCTACTTTAGAGATGGAGACTTCTGGAAGACCAGATGCTATAATTGTTTTTGTAATTTATGGAATCTCAACCATTGTTGGTGCCAAAATGTTTAAATAACAACAATGACCATGTTAGGCAAAAAGAAATGAGTTTAAGTATCTGATTTGAGAGGTCACAGAAGGGCCAAACAGTTATTCAGCAAGGGTGGTAACTTTCAGGATTGGAAGATATTAACAAACTGGGGGAAAAACAGGGAACAATAGAGCAGTGGCTACTAGGACATTTTGCAGGTGCTCTTTATCTGACAAACTTGAGAGAGTATCTCCTACCTATTTTTTAATGCCTGAATAAACCAGGTTAATTTCTTGTTTCAACTTTTACAAAATTCTGTTCCTGTGCCACTCAGTAAGTGGTATATTGTTACCCAAAGCTTGATTTCCTCTTGCTATAAATATGCAATCCCTTAATTATATTTAGAAGACTATTTCTAATTACTGCTGGCCCAGAATGGTAAAACTTTATTGTGAACTATAAAACACATATTGTACAACATCATTGGTATGCAATGACACTATTCCATGGTTCCAGGGACATGCACTTGAGTTATTTTTAGTGTAGTTGTGAAAGATTTGCACTGAGGGTAGGACTTTCCTGCCCAGTCCTCAATCATAACCAATGGTATGCTTTGTAAGACTGCCAGGAATAAGAAATGGTCTAGTTCAGAGTCATAGTACAGACCCATGTGGTCTGAACTTTGATCATCCCCTCCCAGCATACCGTGCTCAGTCTGACCAAGTGTACACAATACACCTGTGAGTGATTAATGCATGCTACCACAGCCTTCCTCTGAATCTGAAGTAAAATGCCTAGGGGTATTTCAATGGTTCATTCCTGGTAAGTTAATGTTTGGGCAAGATTACCAACATGGCTTGTCATGTGCCTAGAGTGCCATTCAGGGCTCTTTTGAGAAAACTGACCTTTTTTTCACATTTATCCCGTGATGTAATGGTTGAACTATTTCAGTAGGAAGAGCTGAATTAAGTCCCAGGGAAACAAGCATATCCAGATAAAGCTGCCCAAAACATGACAGCTAGGACTTGGTTTTAACGTTGAGACCTTTTCTGGGGATCAAGTGATTGTATCATAAATTTTAAAATTAGAGTCCTTACTTTGGACATATACAATATCCAGGTTGTTCTACCCTCACTTATTCTGCCTAGAATGTTATAATTTTTGTTTCTCACTTAGAACCTTGTTCTTTTAATGCTTGACATTCAGATTAGAATCAGTTTCTACAAACAAAATCCACTGCATAAATACAGTAGAAATCTTTTACTAAAGATTTGGGTTCTGAAAGCAGAAGGAAGCAGGCTTATAGGCCTTCGCCCCTACAGGAGGAAGATAATTAATATCTGATGCCTTCTGTACTGGGCAGTCCACATTTAATTTTCGCAAGAACCCTACAGGGAGGCACTAAAGCTCCATTTTACAGAATAGGAAACTAGGGTGGTAACAGGTGGCGGTGGTCGGTTATGTAACTTGCACAAAGCCACACTGGATAGGGCTGTCAAACACATCTGATGCCCAAACCTGAACTCTTCCAGCCGCGACCTGGATCGTAGGAGATCTGGTCTTCGCGGAAAAAAAAAAAAAAAAA
>NW_026000225.1:2450903-2525722 GCF_001458135.2 Marmota marmota marmota | reverse complement strand
CCCCTCGCTCCGCGCGCCCCGGGCCCGGCGCTAGGGCCCCGCGGCGGTGGGTTTGGGCTCCGCGCCTGTTCGTCCGCGTGGATCTGGTCGTCGTGTGCTGTGCCGCGCCTTCGCTAAAATCGGGCGGGAAGTAGCAGGGACGGGTTATCACCGGGAGTTGCGCGCAGCTTTCCGCCAGCCTTGGCGCCCCGCGGGACTGGGCGTGGGAGGGGGCAAGGTGCATTGTCCAGGGAGCCGAGGTTAAGATGGGGCACTCGGAGGTTTTCTTTTTCCCCAAGAGACCCTAGGGTTACTTTAATATTTACGTGTACTCTTTCAGAAGAAGCGTGTGCTATCCACACTACCTTTCCTTTTACCCAGATCATAATAAACGGTGCGTGCCTGAGACAGTTGGAATGTTTGAAAAACTTGATGTGGCCAGGATGCTGTAGAGTTAGGATTGTTAGCTTAAATGACTGCTGCATTTAGGGGGAAAAAGGTGTAGTGACTTGAAAAACGTGTTTTCCAACATGAGACAGGCAATGAATTCATGTAGAATTTCAGAATCAGTATTGGAGTGATCAGATTTCAGTGGTTGGTGCAGCCTTGAAAATAAAGGGCCACTTGCCCACGTGCTTGAAGTCGTTTTTGAGCAAGTTCTTCAGATCAGCTGACTGCTAATTATAATTCGTACAAAACTATGTTGAGGTTGTAGAGGTTATATTCTTCTGGCCTTTGTGGAGCTTCTGCTACAATTAAGCTCGCCTCTGACAAGATTAAGACTGTTACTTGGTACAATAGCATAACAGCTTTATTTATATTAGTATTTATTAGTTTGTAACCACTTAGTTTGACTATAAAATTGGAAAATGAGAAACAATAATAGGCAGTGTTGCATACTGAGCCAAGAGGTCTAGATGCTTTATCTCAGGGATAATTTTTTTTTAAACAAAAGCATAGGTTGCTCCAAATATTTGAATACATGAGTTTGATTAGAATGTGTCCATATGTGAAATATGTACATGAGAGGTTTATATCTACTTTTGTAAAATAAGAGTGCTGGCAATATAAAAAGGATCAGAGTAAATTAATATGTTTTTAAAAATTGGCTTTAAAAATTCATAGGACTGAAATTAATCCTTTTATTTGGGTATTCAATAATTTCCAAAGCACATCTCTTATAATCCAAGTTCCTATTATATAATATCACCCAATGAACAGACTATGCACTGACATGGAAAAAAGGTAAATTTTAGGAAAGCCTTTATGGCCTCTTCTTTTCATATCTAATTTCTAAGTGCATTCTTAATTAAGAGTAAACAAATGACATAATGAAGCCTGAAGACTAATTTTCCAATACCAAAGTAAAGAAACAGTGATCTGGCTATTACTTTGTTGGAGTCTTGCACAATTTCATTTGGCATATAATGTTAGGACTTAGATTAATCTGCAGTGTAGGTAGTTGTGAAAGATTTATGTGCCTGATTTTTAGCTTGCCTTTAACTATCTTAAACATTCACTATTGAGGCTAGTACTTTGTGCATTAAGAAATTAGGTTTTGATTGGATTTAATTAAATAGTTTTAGCAGTTTTGATAATTTTTATAGGAATGACAGTTCCAAAATCCTGAGAATGAGAGTGGGGTCTAACAGTTTGCATATTGTGAGAGTAGATGTTATTGGAAGGTTTGGAGAGTTGGAGAAGTGTGTATTTGTGATTAAAGCATATTGGAACTTCCTATCAAAAGATTCTAGTGGTCCATCATTGGAAAGAGGAAAAGACTGAGAAATCTTTGTCAGTCAGTGTTTCTAACAGGGTTCTTTACTGAAGGCATTATCTTTGGGAAGGGAATGAATGGGTAGTTGTCATCCATGGATTGATTTAAGAAGAAAAAGATGCACATATTTTCTTTTGGAGTGAATCCTTAACCTTTGGGATTGTTGCCACCACATGCTACTATAGGCACTATCCCAGCTTTGATATTTGTGGGCATGTCTCTGGTAGATGAAGTTAAATAAAGGGAAAAAATGGAGGTAAGGAATACTCTAAAGCAGAAAAGTATACAAGCAAAGCATTATGAGGCTTTCTTTGGGAAAAATTTAGGAACTGTTAACAAAATCTATCCTGGTAATAATTATATATGTTTGTAAATTTCTTTTGTTATTTGTATTAAGAAATATGGAGACTATGTCCTTAGTGTGCTTTATAAACAATGGAACAGATTTAGAGTATAGTGTATTAAAGTATGTGAAAAATTACTGAATTCTTAACAACAACCATTTATGTTTGTCACTGTTGGAAAGTGTTAATGACTTAGTAAAAATATGGGCTCCTGTCCACAAGGCATTTAAGTGATGCTGTGTTTCCTGTGATAGGAAGACAAACCCTTCTCATTTCTCATTTCAAAACTTGCCTCAGGCTGGGCATGTAGCTCTGTGGTAAAGCTCTTGTTGCCATTCCCAGCACCAGAAAAAACAAATCAGAGCAAAACTTGGCTCTCCTATGGAGTGCCCGTTAAGCTCCCAGAATGCAGATAATTTTTTTTTTCTGTCTTTCGTATTGCCTTATCCCAAGGCCCTAGAACAGAGCTTGACTTATGCAGGATGCGAGTTAAATATTTCTGGTAAGAATAGTACACTGGGATACTCTTCCTTTTAGTGAAGGTCCTGCATACCTTTTGTTGTAGGACCTCTCCAGCCTTACCTTTTCTGCCAAGTCGGCAGCCCACCTTGAGCTCTTTGAATGTTACCTGTTTATACCACACTCTTTGGCATGTAATATCTTACTTGATGTTGTATTGTTATGGAAGTATTTCATATAGTTTGTTTCCTCACCCAAAATAGAAGCTCCCCAAGGCCAAGGAGTATTTATCTATACAGTCCCATTTTTGAGAACTGCCTTGGTATCCAGTATAATATATATAGAGAGAGTAGGTTTGTGTGTACTTATTGAATGAATATTAGTTACCATGGGAAAACATCAAAGATATTCAAAAGCATAGGCATTGTTAGTTGGCTAAACCTTGTATGCACATATGAAGCAGTATGAGAATTTGGAGCTAAATAAAGCAGTAATAGCAAACATTTATGTAGTGCTTAAAATGTGCCAGCTACTGCCCCAATCCCTTTACATGTTCATTTGTTTGACTCTTACAGCAATTCTTTGAAGTAGGTATAATCATGACCCTGTTTTTCAAATGAGGAGACAGAGGCACAGCAAAGTAATTGTTTCTAGCTCAAGATCATGATGTAAGTAATAAGTAGGCAGTTTGGCTCTTCAGAGTTCTCATGGCTTCTCTGGAATGTTTTACTTTATACGTCAAAGAGGGAAATCTAAAAGTTTCACTATTTTGCAGCTGTAAAAGATTCTCTTTTTAAAATTTCAAGGTAGCATAAAAGATTGCAGTGGCTCTGGGCTGAAGAAACAATGCTAAATTTTCCATATAGAAGAGGTTGATGATGAATTGGTCAAGGGAACACTGTGTGTGGAAATGACTAAAGACAGGGAGAGAATTTTGTATCTCAAAGCTGAGTAAGGAATTGAATTCTTTACAGCTATTGAATTCTAGAATAATGATTCACCAGAACCTAGGACAATGACTTTGTTAGAAATGTAGTGTTGAAAAACTTATGCCAAATAAAATAATACAAGGCAACATTTGATATCTTACTGCCTTTTTTTTTTTCTTTAAACATTTACTGGATTTAAAATCTTAATAATTTATCATGATGTGGGTGTTACTGATGGTTTCCTTTTTTGTCCATTTGCTTTGTCCTTTCATGGAATTTTGATCAACTTTTTCAGCTTGTATTGAGCTATAATAGAGAACACTATTGGTTAGTAGACTTCTAACCATGTAATATTTTTTTTTTTGGTGCAAAAAAATGTAAAATTGTGCTGTTGATTTGGTGACAGGCCTGGAGTAAAGTCAGTTGGAAGCCATGTGCAATTAGATGAGGGCTGCAAACAAAACCCAGCAAGATGAAGAAAAAATTATATTCTCTGAAAGTCCAATTACATATTCCTTTTATTGGAACTGACAATATAATTTGGGGGACATCGGGCATCAGCAATCACTGAATCTAAATGACTCCACAGTTAGGGAAGTGCACACATCACCCCACCGCTGTCCAGGAATCAGAGGAGGAAGTGCCCTTGAATGAAGCATGGGCCACAAACCTGGTTAGCAGCCAGGGTGGACACACACTTTGCAGGTATAGTACTCTGTATTATAAATCATTTCTACTGGGAAGGATGTTATGTCATTTGTTCTTGGGGGTTGCTTCATAATTTGAGACAGTGAAGAACTGACATGCTGCTATCATTTTAACATGTGATGGCTTACGTAGAAGCAAGTTATTATAAAATACTGCCCCAAAGTTTGTGTTCTGTTTTAATATCTGAGGAACTAATTTGGAAAAATTGAGTTAAAATAATCTGTATGGAAGTATTCATCCAGTTTTGGCACATAAGACTTGATTTTTCAGTCTCTCCCTTTAATGATACTAGGATAATTTCATGAAATCTTTACTATCCCATTTTATGAATTTTAGGTTCTAGAACTGGATCCTAAACATAGCTAGTATATTAGCCAGGAGTGTACATCATAGTGACCCAGGATTTATTATAAAATTTACAAGTCTCTTTGCTTTACCTCAGAGATTCAGATTCAGTAAGGCTGCATCGGACCTGTGTGTCTGTAAACCATCTTGAGGTGATTCTAGTGCCTCTCCTGCCTGTAAAAAGAACTAGCCCTGTATTTTATAGATAAGACAATCAGGGCAGAGTTAAATGACTTACCTAGAGCTAGTTCATTTGTACCAAAATTTTATGGCTAGATAGTACTTAATTCCAGAATTTTGGCTCTGAAGAGCCAAATTGCCTACTTTTCAGGTCATCAATTCCATAGCTCATTTTACAGCCGAATATAAAGCACGCTTGGGCATACTATGTCCAACTAATATACAAAAGCAGAAAAGTAGTATTTTGTCAAAATCTTGTCTTCTGATCAGGCCATCGTAAAGATTGAAAAGGCTATCACCAGAATTTCCATCCAGTGTAACCAGTGCTTTTTTTTATTATTATTTTCAGGAATTATTGATTATTTATAATATTTTGACTGTCTATCCTGTGGTACCCTTTAAAAAGTTTTTTTTTTCCTAATTGTATTTTTAAAGCTGAAGTGAAACATTAAAATTTCTTGTTGGGAATTATTTACTTTTTAATCACCTAAAATATAATGTTGTGTAAGAGTTTGCATGGCATTATTAGAATTTTTTTTAATCTGGTTGATTTTTAACTCTTTCTTTTTTTAAGGCATCTTACCTTGGAAACAGAGTACGATTGGCTTCTTTGTCATCTTTGAATATGAGAGATAATCCTAGTTTCAGCATGTCCTCAATAGAGACCAACAGACCAGCTTTATTTCTTCAAGAAGCCTTCCAAAGCCTGTTGGAGTGGCAGCCATTTCCAGAAGTAAATTATGTGTCAGATGCCTGTGAGTGGACTGAATGGCCCAGTGACTCATTAAAATATTTGTGGAAGAATATGGTAAAAAAACTGAAGAATTACATTTCAAGAAGCAACTCCAATACCATTTAGGATTTTTGAGCAGCTGAAAGAAGATAGTTCTGAAAATAGGAATGACAAGATTCTAGCACATTTCTTTATGTGTGTCTTACATTATCTTTGTTAACACTTTTTGTGTATTATTTTCCATTAGGTAATAGCTGGTAATTTGCTTATGATCAGAGATTTGTTTTTGTTTTTGTTTTTTTTCCTGTGTAGATAGAGAAATGACATTAGGGGAAATAGGAACCATTTGGTGGAATTTAGGCCCTTCTGAAATTGACTCTTATCAAATAGTCACTAAAGGGTGTGAAGTGTGGATAAATTGTTTCTTTATATAATGATGTGCTGCTTCTTGTTCATATTCATTATGACTTTAGTTTCATCTTTTTTTATCTTCTCCTAGCCTTTGTAGATGCCTGTTTTTTTTCTTGAAAAAGTTTTTGGCACAGATGGTCTGATTATCATACTTTTTTTTTCAGTTTAAAAATAAGAATTACATCTTCATATGTAAACCTTTGGTTGCTATTCTACCCCAATTATTTTTCAGGTTCAAGAATAGAATAATTTCCATTCTTTTCAGCTTTGCTCTTTTCTATTTTTATGTTCTCATTCAGTGTTTTGTTGTTGCTCTTATTTTCTAAATGGAAATGAAAGGTGATTTCTGTTTTGCAGTATCTGTCTGGAAAACCAGAATAATGAGTGGTAAAAATTTAAAGCAAGTGAAATATTTTAACCCTTGTATTAAATTTCCATCAAACTTCTTTTAGTGATGTTGATGTGTTACCTTCTTACCCTTGCCTTTTGTGTGTTGATGGAGACAGTAAGGAACAGGGATTTCTCCAAATGCACAGAAAGAGAAAGAAAGCTTTTCTAACTAAATGAAACAGTCGTTCAGTAAGGTCATTAATGTATAGATACAATTAGGTTGTTGGCTAGCGTTAACAATACTTGATATAAATTATATTGTCTTCTTTTTTTTACTTGTTATGCCCCTATAATTGATGATGAGTATCAATAATTTTCTCTTCTATAAATTAAGGAAAGTTTTTGCTCTTGTGAATCAAGTTTTACCCAATAGGAAGAAAAAGAACAAAATTTAATGAAGCAAAATTCCATAAGGCATTTGTTTAGCTTTACTATTTCCTTCCCCATTAGGCCTGTTTTTGTTACTTCATTCTTTTAATTCTTTCATCTTCTGTCCTATCTACTTACTACTTTGTCCCACTTCCACATTTTTACCCTCTTCTGTCTAGAATTTCTTGATTGATTTCTTTGTTATTTGCCTACTTCCACAATTTAGCCTCCCATTGAAAATGTTTTCTCTTCTCTTTACCCTTTCTTAAGATGAGTATACCTCCTTCCCCATCTGCTACTTTCAGTCTTTTGTGTTATCTCTTATAACTCAGCACCTGTCATCCTTGGCTCCTGCCTGTTTTACCTCTTGTCCACTTGTACTTTACTCTCATCCCCTGTGATGGTCCATTTCCTCTAGCACCTCAGTCTTGGATTTATTTCTGTCTGTGTAGCTTACTGATCTGTCCTCTGTGTCATCTAGCTCTGTTGCTTCTCAGCACCAAATTAATATTTTCTTCCTGTACTTTTTAGTCATTGTGCATTTACTCCATGAGCTCTTTTCTATTTCCCTTGTCCCTGTGTGATAGCTATTACTAGATAGATTTGTTGTCAGTCTCTGCATAGAACACAGATCCTTGCCGAGTATTTCCTGAGTAGCCAGAATGAATCAATTATTATTAACTTTTCTTAGAACATTAAGCTTCCTGTGTTTTCTGCTTCTAAGAATTAAATTGGTATTCTAGAAGATTAATACTCCTTTCAAGAGTTCAGATAGTCATATGGTACTGTCATTTTAACTCTTTTGTCAAGAGTTGGAGAATTTATTACTCCTGTTTTTTAAAAGATTAAAGAATAGCCAAATCAAGTTTGGGGTGGGGCATGGGAAGAACAGAAAGAGAAAGGTAAGTACTAGTAGAAAAGGACTCTATTAATTAAGAGTTTTTAGAAATGGAAAGAAAACTGAAACCACAGCTTTAACATTTATTAGGTAAAACGTCCCCTAAAAGAATAAAAAGTTCCAGTAATTTCATTAACTAGTTTTATGATTGCATTGTTTTTCCATTTCCTTTTAAGTTCTAAGAACTTTATTGTTAAAAAAAAAAAAAAAAAGACTTAATCTTGCAACTGTTCCTTTTATTTTTGAAGGACATGATGTCTCCTTAAATATTAACTTGTGTCATTTTGTAATTATACTGTTACATTCCCAAAGTGCTATTAACAACTGACTCTAGTTTCATGTGTGGGAAAACATAAATTGTGTGGTCTTGCCCCTTAGAACTCTAGTTGTATTATAATGAAAAGATAGCTTGTGGGGAGGCTTTATTTTATACTGTTTGTTGATTTACATTTCTCCTATTTTTCCATTATTCCTCTGTATGTTCTTATTTATGAATGTGCTGAAATTTGGTTTTTATAATGTGTTTGAACTGTTAGAGGCTGACTGATTTGAGTGTAGTTCTTCAACTTAAAGAAAAACTGTATATCACATATCATGGTAATAAGATATTAAGAATATCCCTACAACTAGGAACTGGTCATATTGAATACTCTTTTTGCCTAAGCCCTCCCTGTGACGGTGGTGGTCAGGTATCTGGGAGCTGAGAGAACAACTAAGTGTCCAGTAATGGTGCAGAGAGAGTCTCCACACTTCAGCAGCTAGTCCTCGGCACCACAGTTAGGTTACTAACAAGGAATTCATAGGTATGCTAAGTCTGTCTGTTTTGGGACTGTAGAGATGAATAAGGAATGGCCTACTGTCTCTGGAAGCTATAATTGAGTAGGGAATGTTAATAAGTGAATGATTGTAATAGCAACCAAAGGTCTACATATGAAGATGTAATTCTTATTTTTAAACTGAAAAAAAAATATGTGGCAAACGCTCTTATAGTAACAAGCTAAGGGATCAGAGTTCAGAAATGTAAAAAAAAAATCAGGAATATAAGTGTATACTTGGTAAATGTATATACATTTTAACGTGAGGTAGTAATTTGTCCCTTATTACCTGTGTGGATCAGGCAAGTTATTCAAAACATTCAGCCTTAGTTTCTTCATTTGTAAAATGATATTATCTAGTAGTGTTGACATATAGATTAAATGAGATAATCTGTATGAGATGCCAGTATGGTCCCTTATTCAGTTATTGTTTAGAATTTGGAGAAAAAACAGCCAGGACAGAACATGGAATAGGAAAAAAGAAAATTCTTTTTGGGGAGTTAACTCGGAACCACAGAGATAATGTGGCTGCTCAAAAATGCTTAGAATTCCCATTTTATAGTTTTTGCTTTTGCAATAGTACCTTATAATCAATCCCTTTTCTTTTCATTCTCTTTTTCATAACCAAAAGTTTATTTAGCTTGATCTACTTAGCTATCTTTCAGTGACTTTGGTGTCTCCTCATAACTGAAGCGCATTCTCCAAGAAGTTAAAATTTGTAGCAGTTGAGCATATTTGAAAAAAATGTACCACACACTTCTAAAGGCAGTTTAGCAGGAAGAATGTCACCATCATTGGAATAGGTCTTTGTAATGACTACTTTCCAGAAACTTGGAGTAAAAATTAGATAAAGTTTTCATACGGTTGTGGCATTAGGTTTTTATATGTATACCAACCTGAGTGTATTTCCTGGAGTATGTATATGTTTTTGAGACTGGAGCAAAGTTACTTTTTTTGTTACTTTAAAAGATATTATTTAAATCAGTTTCTTGAACAGACCCCGACTGAACAATTTACATTTCTGGTGTAGAAGAAATTGGCATAATCATTCAATATTATTTTGTGTTTGATTATCTTACTAAGTTACCCAATTTTTGATCTGTTGCCTAGACCATATTGATATATCAGGTTAGGTAAAAATTATTCTTCTACCCTGGGTTGTTTGGCCTTTAAAAAATTCATAGTGTGATTGAATTAATCTATTGTAGTTTTCTATATATAAGTTTTATAATTGGGGTAATTTTAAAATATCAGTACAGTCAACCCTTTGTATCTGTTGGTTCCATATCCAGTAGTTCCATATCCACAGATTGAGCTGACCCTAGATAAAAAATATATATATATATATATATTTTTTTTTTTTAAAGAGAGAGAGAGAATTTTTTTAGTGTTTATTTTTCAGTTTTCGGTGGACACAACATCTTTTTATTTTATGTGGTGCTGAGGATCAAACTCAGCGTCCCGCGCATGCCAGGCAAGCACGTTACCGCTTGAGCCACATCCCCAGCCAAAAAAAATATTTTTTAAAATAAAAAATTGTTTCTGTACTGAACATGTATAGATTTTTTTCCTTGTCATTATTCCCTAAGCTATATAACAACTATTTGCATAGAATTTACATTGTATTAGGTATTTAAGTAACCTAAATATTTAAAATACATAAGAGGATGTGTGCAAATACTATACCATGTTATATAAGGAACTTGACCATCTGCAGATTTTGATATCCCTCCTACTGAGGGAGGACAATATTGAGCTAGAATACTAACTCAAGATTTTAATAAAGTTAAAAATATATGTTTCTTTTAAAACTGCTTTCTAAAAAGTTTTATTTATAACTTAGAGGTTTAAATAAGTTTAGTATGTATTTTATGGCTGGTATTAATTTATGTTGACATTATATTCATAGGTAATCTGTATTCCCATAGAAGGAAAAATGTGCATTAATATTTGAAAGCTAGTTTAAGCTGATTATGAAAAGTGGCTCCTATTTGTGTTCACTGGAAGATTCTCAGTAGTGCTGTGGTCATGTGAACAATAGCATGTTTAATTGCCACAATGAATGTCTAGCTTGCAGAAATGTTTGGGAAATTTCTGCAGATGAGTAGAATGAGCTGAGGTACTGGTTATGTCTTTGCTCCCAGTTACATTCTTTGAGAAACTTTTTCCTCTTAGTGTTTTACTTGTACCTGGATTTTTTTAAAATTAATATTGCCAACAATAATAGTCACCTGTATGGTCAGGCTCATGGCATACCTTAATTCTTGCTATTATGTGATTTTCTAATAAAATTTATTGTAAAGAAATATACATGTTCATATATAATATACAATATATGTTTATATGGATAAGTAAAAAAAAAATTTAGGGGAGTTCTGCAGATCAATAGGTTTGTTGTAGAACATTGAATAAATGAGGAAATTGAGGAAGGCTATGCAACTGTCCAGTGACAGTAAGTGATGAAACCAGGACTTTAATGAAATCCCAGTCTTTCAATCACTTTTCTGTATTAACTTTTTAAACTTTTACCTTTAAAAATTTGGCTGTCTTATAAATGCATATTGTTTTGTGTTAAGGAGTACTCTGTTAATTCTGTTTTATACACATATTTTTTTTCCCAAAAAGAAAAGAAAGCAAAACAAAAAACTTTTTTTCCTGATTTTAGAAGTAATGAGGCTCAGTGTTAAGAGTAGTCATTGCTTAATGAAAAACCAAAAACAGATAACACAGAAAGGAATAAAGAAGCAGTGAAAATCACTAATAATTCTACCATCAGAGTTTAACATCTTGGATATATGGTTTCCTGACTTTTTCGTTGGTGTTATTTTTGTGGTGCTGGGGATTGAACCCAGGGCCTCAGGCATGCCAGGCAAGTGTTCTACCACTGAGCTGCATTGCCAGCCTGGTTTCATGACTTGATTTATAAATACATATGCATATATTTTCAAAGCAAATAGGTTCATAATATACATGTTATAACTCTTTATTTTATCTTGGCCACACTTCGATGATATTATAAGTCTATATCTTCATTTAAAATATTTTCCGGGGCTGGGGTTGTAACTCAGTGGTAGAGCACTTGCCTAGCACGTGTGAGGCACTAGGTTCAATCCTCAACACCACATAATAATAAATAAATAAAATAAAGAAATTGTGTCCATCTACAACTAAAAATATTTTTTATAAAATCTCACTTTCTAAAAATAACCTCTTTTAGGAAAGTTCTACATTTACAAAAAAAGTTGCAAAGATAGTATAAAGAGTTCTGATATACTCCACATCCAGTTTCCTCTATTATTAACATTTTACATTAATGTTATGAATAAATATCAATACATTATTATTAACAAAAGTTTTTACTTTATTCAGATTTCCTTAATTTTTACCTCATATCTTCTGTCCCAGTATCTGATCCCAAGAAACCATGCTACATTTAGTCATCATATCTTCTTAGATTCCACTTGTCTATGGCAGTTTCTCAGACTTATTTTTTTTATGACCTCGACAGTTTTGAGATGCATTAGCCAGATGTTTTTGTAGAATGTTTCTCAGTTGAGACTTGTATTAGTCTTCCTGGAGGAAACATGGTTAGACTAGAGTTAGGAATTTGGGGTAGGGAGATCATATAGGTAAAAGGACATTTTCATCACTTCATTTCAAAGGTGAATGTTGATTTTGACTTTAATGACCTTGCTGGAATAGTGTTTGTCAGATTTTTCCCACTATGAAGTTCCCCTTTTTTCTCCCTTTTACATGTTTTCTCTTGGCAACCCACAGTTAGGGCAGAGTTATCTACATATATTATTTGGAATTATTCTGCGCAGGTAATTTCTTCTGTCCAGGAGATTTATCTATCCTCTGTCATTTACTTATTAAATCAGTTATGTCAGTATAGACTAATGGATATTTATTTATACTTTGGGTTATCCAAAATTGTTGCTCAAATTTTTATAGCTGTGGCCATTCAGAGCTCTGTTGGTTCCTGTGTCCCTTTGCCATACCCCTATGATTATGGATTTATATCTTCATTTTTAAAACAGCTTCATGGAGTTCCATTGTAAGAATGTACCATAACCTACTTAACCATCTGGTTTGGTGGTAATTTAGGTATCAGATTTTTTCACTATTATAAACAGTACTTTGATAGGCAGTCTTCAGAAGACATTTATGATAATATTGTCTAGATATTGTATTCAGGAAAAAGTTATTGTATTAAATGGTCTGGCCATTTTACATTTTATGTGATATGAGACTGAAATATATCTTAAGCAGATTTTTGAAGAGTGATCATTTTCACCATACCTGTGGAAAATACATTTTTTTCCCCAAATGACTGTAGTCACTTAGCTCCCTATTTTTTTTTTCCTCTTGTGATCAGAGCTGATGGTGATACCTGTGGTTCTTGAGCTGCTTGACGTCACACCTTATCTCAAGACCTGTGCCATCTCAATGTAGAATCAGTTGCTATATACAGTTAACAGAGGGTGAAAAAAAAAAACAGTATTCTGAAGACAGTGACCTTACAGAAATCATCATGTCCTAGTCCTGCATTTTAGAAATAGGAAACTTACTAGATGAGATGTTTGGCCTGGAAGCTTTCAGAGAATCTGGATTTCTGCACAATTCTCAGGATTCTTTATTATATGGGTATGTTTTATATCCTATACAAGGAAGAATATACAAACTTTCTATGTTGGAAATTTTCAGACATATACCAAAGAAGACAAAATTGTATAATTAATTCCATATCCCTATCACCCAGCTTTATCATGATGATTTTGGCCAATCTTGTTAAAAACTCATATTCAGTTTCTACCACATATTATTTTGAAGCAAATATCAGATATTAAATCACTTCACTTATAAGTAATATATTCAGAATGGAAAATCTTCTCTCAAAGCATAACCGCATCTCATTACCACACCTAAAAATATTCCTATTCAAGGAGGATATTTAGTTACGAAAACTTCCAAAATTTATGTTTACTATAGATTAGAATCTGACAGTAGTGGAAATACAGTTCCTTGGTATAATCTCCCAGAAATTAAAGATACTGTCCACCAGACAGAATGGCCTGGATTTTCTTAAAGTCTGATGTCTGAGGGTCTTACCTGGAAGAAACAAATTAACCTCTTAGACAAGCCCTTCAGAAGTAGAGAGTTTTAAAGAATATATAACAGATGTCTCCTAACTATATGTATATGCTTTTTTCATCTTAACTATTTGAATGAGGACGAAGTTCCAAGGACCTATGATGACAAGAATTATTTTTCAGATTTTTCATGTTAACTGAAGCCATGGATGGGAGTACAGTGGTATGGCCATTCCACTCCAGATCCACCGTGGAAATATTTTTGAATGTCAAGTTAAGATTCCTGCCTGCTATATCCTGAGTTGGGATTTTACAATGCTTCTAAGAAAACAACATATTGATGTCATAACAGCATTTGCATTTGCTATTAAGAAGACTTGAGAGGAAGGAATATCCTTGATATCAGAGGTGATCCCAAGGGCGGACCAGGCAGCACTTACTCTCTTCAAGCAGCACATTATGTGGATTACTAGATTGTCTACACCTTAAAAGGGTGATTAATTTTTCCCAATGTTCAATATTGCCTTCTTGGGGTTTCACTTGATCTTTCAAATTAAATGAGATGCTATTTCTCTCTACAAAAACAGTTCTGTCTCAGAGGCTTTACAACCAGAGTAACAAACTTCTTAATAATCCATTGAATTTATCCTGGGATTGCCTCTGGTTTTTGACATGTTGTTAAAATATACAATGATTTAAATTGGAGATGGGGTGAAAAAGAGAAGTTTTTCTTTTGCTTTTTTCTGTGTGAGACTGAAACCAATCTTGTCTGCATGGTTTTATTTAAAATTGTTTTGCTGCAAATAGACATTTATTTTGCTTGCTGATATTATTTAGTACATGCAGATTCATGTTTTTAATCTGATTTAGACTCTTCTACCTTGCATTTGATAACTGTTGACTTTCCTTTGTCTTGCCGTTTTCTTTCATCAGTAGGCTATGTTATAGTCAGTCAGTTTTATTTTCTTCCATTTGGAGTACTTTCTTTAAGTTATTTCAGATTTTTGGCTCACTTTTATCTACTCCCATTCAATTAACATCTTTTAAGAAGAGAAATCGTGTGTTAATTTTCTTCTTGTTTCTGAATGAAAGTTGAAAGAATAATAAAAATAACCATTTTCTTATGCATCTCAGGTCAAGCATATTCAGGTATCCTAGGCTAAGGTACATTATGGATTTTAGATTCTTGGAAGACATAATATTTAGCATAGTATGCTGTGAATATAGGTTTTTAAAGATTTAGCTCTATAGCATTTCACCTTCTCTCACTATTTTAAGGTTCTTTAAAAATTCCTTCTTGATGCAAAAATACCTTTTTTCTTAAAATCTTTGCTTCAGAATTATCCTACTTTTCTTAAACTCTCTTGAAGTTTTCTCAAGAAAACCAGCTTTGTGACTAATTGAATTTCTTATCTTCTTTGTCCTTCAGTTTCCTCATCTGAAAAGTGAGGATATTAGTTAGTATCTACCTCATCTATTGTTTATTAAGTTGAATGAGATAAACTGTAGTACTGGGTACACAGTAAATACTCTGGAAATATTCCAGCCATCTTTTTTAACTTTTTGTTTTAAAATGATTACAGATTCACAGGAAGTTGCACAAATAGAGATCTCATGTCCCTTTTGCTTACCTCATCTGCCCCCAAAGTAGCAGAAGTATGAGATCACAACAAGAAAATTGCCATGGGTTTAATCCACAGAACTTATTAGGATTTCACTAGCTTATATACACTCATTTATGTATGTGTGTGTGTGTGTGTGTGTGTGTGTGTGTGTAGTTCTGTGTAGTTGATCATATATAGATTTGAGGAACCATCACCACAATCAAAACAATTGATCTACCACAACCTCAAGGCTTCCCCTTGCTATCCCTTTAGAGCTGTCCCTTATCCATCCACTGGTAACCACGAATCGGTTCTAGATTGCTATAATTCTGTCATTTTGAGAATATTATATAAATGAAATCATGCAGTATATGACCTTTGGAGGTTGGCTCTTTTCATTTAATATAATACCCTTAGAACCATAACTAGTTGTGTGTGTCAATAGTCCTTGTTGCTGAGGAATATTCTCTGGTGGAGATGTACTGTAGTTTAACCATTTGCCCATTATGGGACATTTGGATTGTTTATATAGTTTGGGGCTGTTACAAATAAAGTTGCTGTGAACATTTGTGTGCCGGTTTTTGAGTAGACGTAAGTTTTCATTTTCCTCTGTATTGCTTAAGAATGCGCTCACTAGGTGAAAGTATTTTTTTAATGCATCAGTGTAGGTGTCTTTGAAAATATATGCTTATATAGTCAGCACTTTTAGATATATATAGACAATTATTTCTTAATGCTGACTGACCATTTTAAATAATATAAAATGCCCTTTGTTTTAAAATATTTTTGTGTAAATTTGCAGTATGAGTCCAAAGTATAGAATCTTGTCTTATATGCTGTAATATTACATGTATTAAATAAATATTTCATTTTGTTAATGAATCCCTTTCAAATTTTGTTGACATTTTTCCTGTGGGGAATATTATTGTTCTCAGATACTAAATTTGAATGGAAAAAATTTCAAGTTGTATTTTATCAATGTGATGATGAATTTTTTACATACTTGTAAAGGTTAGCATGAAGAATTGGAATTCATTAATTGACTGATTGTCCAATAACATTGAAGTTGATTGAGCAATGTTGGCACTTTTGTTTTCTAACATGTTATTTGGGGCCCTAAGATGTTTTATAAAATCATTGTCTCCCAGATTAATAATAGATTATAAATCATTATTAGGGTAAGGCTACAAATATGCTTTTGATATATGAAGGACTCTTAATTGTATACCTATAACTTTGAGAAATTTTAAGTTTAGCATCAAAAGTTAACCTGGGGATAATATAAATTATGGATGGTGGACTAGCATTAACTTATTGGTAGATTTTTAGCTTTCCCAAATGTATTTACTGCCTTAAAATAACTGATGAAGGAAATGTTCTTTGTAAAAAGTTGGGAGAAGGTTGAAAAGTATTTTTTTTTTTAAAAAAAGAACTGGTTCTTAACTTCAATTGCACATTTTTATCATCTAGCTAGCTTTTGAAACAAAGTGAGTACCTATACCAGAGCCAGTTCAATTATAATTTCTAGAAGTGGTGCTCAAGCATAGGTATTTTTTTAAAAGCTTCCCAGGTAATTCTACTGTTCAGCCAAGATTGAAAACCACTGAATTAACAGGATTGGCTTCTATGCTCATATTTCTTTGCCCTAGTATTTCATACTGTTGTGCTTATCTATCACCTCTATATTGGGTTAGGATGAGCTGTATGTAGTTTTTATATTTGGCTCTGCTAAATTAATATTTTCCTGAAGGAAAAAAATCATGTAGGAAAAAAAATCACTGGTGAAGGTGAATGGTAGACATATTTAAACTATACCATAGTTTTTGTATTTATTACAGAAGAGTGTGTATGAAGTAGAGTCCAAACAATGAAAAATTCAGACTCATTGAAATGTCAAGTAGGAAATTGAACTTGATCTATAACATAGATAGGAAACTTTTTGGAAAATAAAGCATTTGGAAAACTTGAGTGGGGTGTGGGAGTGAAATATAAGTATAGATAGATTTCTGTTGTCAGTTGCAATTAGTTTTTTAGCTTAAAAAAAATCAGTATTTACCTATAATAAGTCTAAGTAGGCAAAGATAAACAGAAATCCCCACCCATGTTCACAGCCTCGAATGGATTTCTTCCATACTTTTTTTTGTACTATAGAAGCATACATAATGACAAAGGCTATGAGTTTTGTTTTTTAAGTAGGATCATATACTATACATTATTTTGAAGTTTGTTTCTCATCCTTAATGTATCAGGTATTTCTTCAGGCCATAGATACAGATTTGACTCAATTTCAAAATATAAACAGGGCTAAGGATATAACTAGAGTGCTTGCATAAGCATGATCAAGGCCTTGGGTTTGATCCCCAACATGGAAAAAATAAAATAAATTTGGTAGCCATTATTAATAAAATATGAATAGCCCCTTGATGTGGCTTTATAGAAAAATTTATTCAGCCAATTCCTTTTGCATGGACATTCAATGTTTCCCTTTTTGTTTTGTTTTTTTTTAATTTGCCACTACAAACAATGATGTAACACATATCTTTATATATATAACCTTAGGTACTCATGCTTTTATTTTTAAAGTATTGTTGTAGTTCATAGTTTGTTTTTGGTCATATTTCTTAGTTTTGGGGGACCTTCTCTTTAGTGAAAAATTAATGAGAATGTTGATTGATTTCTAGTTAATTGGTTCCTCTGGGTATTAAGTTGATTATTACATAGGAGAATCAACTATTTTAGAAATATTGGATACTAGTGAATCCTAGCGACCAAAATGGTTTTTATAGTTCCTAGAATCCCTTTGAATAGCACTCCTTAAGAGGAGGCCACAGAAAAGGTTAGAAGTTGATAATGCATGTCTTAGTGTATTAAGCCAAGAGAACGTATAAAGTCCTTTAAGTTCCCACAAATACATTTTAAACCACAGTGTCTTCTTTCTGTGAAGACTTCTATTGAAATAAGTGTGTCTGATTTACAGATGACATAATTCTAGAAGAAATAGCTAATAATATAGGTAACAGACTTTAGATTCAGAATACTCTAAAAGATCATAATAATGTTAAAAATGAGCAAGATAAAATATACTAAGGATAAACCATTTGAAAGAGTTGAGAAATGTTTGGGGGTGACAGGCAATCTCAAATGCACAAGATGAAAAATAGGAGTTTATTTGATCATAGGCTTATATGAGCTATTTCTGATGTGGCTGCTAAAAATGGAGTAATCTTAGGTTTCATTAGTGCATGCCTAGATTACATTGAGTCTGTTTCCCTGTTGATTGTCTAGTTAGATTACATTTGATGAATTGTTTTTAAGTCTATGAACCACATTCTAGATGAAACACTGGCAAAGGAGGGAGATAAAGAATTAGTGATGTATTGAGAAATGAAGCAACATGAAAAAAGATTGCTAAAGGAGTTTGGTTTTTGTACCTGAAGGACAAGAATGTAAAAGAACAGTGGTGGCAACCTTTTAAGGTTGAGGAATAGGAAGACTAAAATGGTACATAGAACTTATGGGACACATAAATCATCAGTAAATGTTTGAATCAATTAATTGAAATTACAAGGCAAAGGATTTTGACTTGATCTAAGACCATTGTAGTAAGTTCTTTCCAGCAATGGGATGGGCTGCCCTGGAAGGTAGTGACTCCTTACTCTTTAGAGTATTTCTAACCTGTGATGGATGACAGGAATAGGAGCTTTGGGAAGAATTCCACTCTAAGTAAAAGGTTGTACAACAGGACTTTAAATACTTTTTAAATTTTATTTCCTTATTTTTTATGCTAAATACTTTTTTAATTGGAATTTTATTTCTTGACTTTCAAGTACCTTAATTCTAAAACAGAAGAAAGTTCTGGAATGATATTGAAGTCTCTTTAAAAGTAGTTTTATATGGGGCTGAGATTGTGGCTCAGCAGTAGAGCACTCGTGTGGCATGTGTGAGGCCCTGGGTTCTATCCTCAGCCCCACATAAAAATAAATAAAAGAAAGGTATTGTGTCCAACTACAACTAAAAATAAATAAATAAATAGATAGATAGATAGATAAGTAGTTTTATAGAAGGAATTCTACTGATTCAAAGTCTACATAATTGTCAGTACAGGTATTTCAAAGGTGCTAAAAATTGAAATACTATAAGTTTTTATCTGAACCTGCACTGTGTATCGCTATTCAACCTGAAGCAGCTAGTCTGGATTTGTAGTATGGTATGGTTTTAAGATTTCATTTTTGTTACTTTGAAGAGAAGAAAACCCACAATCTTTTAAGCTAAAAGAATGAGTAAAAAAGGAAATTTCACCATTGAGAAATAGTGTCCTCACAGAGGCTTTTGGAAAGACAGGCATACTATCACCGTTAGACCAATTGTTTTGGATTCTGACATGGATAATAATAATACTATGAAATTTATGCTTTATCATTTACATAGGTTTGCATACTTGTAAATAAAGTGCATCTCTAGCATTTGTATAGGTTGGGACTGAAATCTCTCCTTTTATCTTTCAAATAATTGAAACAAATCCTTTAGGTTATAGAAATGGGTAAATATTATAAAAACTTTTTTATATGAAACTTTAAAAAAAAAAAAAAAAACACTAGCTAGTAGTCTTGGAACAGGTTGGAGGCTGTGGCCACTTAGGACACCATGGTTGGAGGTATAGGTTAGAGGTTAAGATGGGTTGGTGGATTTCAATCCAGCTTTCTTACTTAGTGGTGCACCATGGGATACTGATCGCCTATGTCTGGCCTTCACTTATAAAGGAGAGATAATGATAGCATTTAGCATAGCACCTGACCGTAGAGCAGACTCCATAAACCATCTATTAGTGTATATTCTGCTCTCACCTCTTCATTTCTTTTCTAGTTTTTTTCTTCCTCATTTAACAGGTCTTATAATCTCTGTCTCATGTCCTTTTTTTTTTTTTTTAACCTGGGGATTGAACTAAGGGGAACTTTACCATTGAGCTTTGAGACAGGGTCTTGCTAAGTGTCTTAGGGCCTCGATAAGTTGTTGAGGCTAGCCTTGGATCTGCAATCCTTTCTGCCTCAGCCTCCCGAGTTGCTAGGACTACAGGTGTGTGCCACCATGCCAGGTTTTGAACCATCTTAAACACAGCATGTCTAAAACTAAATTGTTATATTCCTGACCCCCACCTGTTATCTCAAACCTTCTCCTTCTGTATCCTCCTGTCTCCTCTGTTTTAGGTACACTCATCAGAGGAAGTAGGGAAAGAGGTTAACATCTCTTGTTGTGCTCTGGAGTTACAACTGTATGGGATTAAATTCCTGCTCCACCACTTATCTCCATGGGACTTTGGAAAAGCTAATTAACATCTAAAAATCTGTTTCCTCAACTATGAAATAGATATGAGAGCAATCTGTCTTATAGAATTGGGAAAAATTAAGCAATTCAGTACCTTAAGTAGTCAGTGTTTCAGATGGCCCCTGACAATTATAATGTCATTCCTAATTCCTCTTCTTTCCTCTCAGTCAAGTCGTCAGTGCAATTGGTTCTGCTTCAGAAGTCTCGGCTTCCTCTTTGTCATCAGCGCTTTTGCACCAGGGTTTCTTAAGCTGAATCCATTACTGAAAGCGGTTCAGAGTGTCCTGAAATTGAATGTACATTTCTTGAGATATATGCATTTCTCCTATGAAAGGCTTTTAGCCTTTACCATTGACAGTCATACAAGTCAGTAACCCATAGGTTAATAATTACTGGTTAAGACTCCTCTCTTGCCTGATTTTGTAGCCTGTAAATGAATACCTTCCTTCCCAGTGTCTCTGTCTCTCATCTGCTCTTCACATGGCTACCCAGTTAACTTAATTTTTCATACTATCCTGTGTACATAATTTTATTGACCCCTGTTGCCTGCAGTGATGGTTCTTACCCCTGACCACATATTAGAATTACATGGTAAGTTTTAAAAAATACTGATGCCCCAGTCCCATGCCAGACCAATTAACAAGTAACAGGCATGAGTATTTTGCTTTAAACTTTCCAGAAGATTTTAATGTGTATCCAGAGCTGAGAGCCTCAGGGCCACAGGGCAATGGACTAAGCACACATGGACCTTATTGATGTCTCATCAGTCTGTTCTTTTGTAGCCTAATCTCCCTCTTCTCCCACTCATGTCCCATCTGCTGTTCCCAGAACATGCTGTGTTGTTTCCTACCTCTTGGCCTTTACCTGTTGTGATTGCTCTTCCTAGAATGCCTCTCACCTTTTTTCTACCTGGGCATTTCCATGGCAATAACTCCCCTACTCCACCCTCCAGCTCCAAAGACAATTGTATCCCTTACTTTTGCACAAATTTCCATTATAGGATTTGCTGTGTTATAATTATTTATAGGTCTGTTTTCCAGAGTACACTGAACTCTTCAGAGATAGGATCCCATTCATTGCATTTCCTTCACGCTTCGTACCAGGCAAAGCAGCTCTCCGAAAGCCTAACAGAAAGTGAGTGAGAGTAAACTAACAGCAGCCTGCTCAGGGAATCAGGAGCTCTATGGGGCTGGGGAATATAAGTATACATGCAACAATAGCTGTAGTTAGGAAGGCTCCACAGTTTTGTCTTCTTCTATTGCTTTTTCATACTTCTGTAGAAAGGAAAGATAAAAGTATATGAAGTTTATCATCTAGGACTAGGAAAGTCAGGACCAGCTTTTAAAATGCCCCCAAACATTGAATGTTAATTGAATATTATGGCATAAAGTCACATCATATTTATCTTTTAAAGCCCAGAGATTTCTGAATGAGAGATGGGGAACCAGCCATTAGGATGGTGGCAGCTGTTTATTTAGCCCAGTGGATTATCCCAATTTAGTTACTGATCTAAAGATACCCTTATATGGACAGTTCTCTAGACATTATATGTTTCTAATTTTGGTCTTACCCCTAGCCTTTGTATTGTAGCTGCTGTCTAATCCTTTTCTTGGTTATTTTTAATACTTTTCTTTCTCCACATGTCTCAGAATTGTCCAATACATTATAAAGAATTGTAACTTTAATATGATTTATTCTTCCTGTTTTTAAAGTGCCCAGTGTTAGTTTAAGTTAAAGGTGATTTTGAGGGAGATTGCTTTATTTAGAAAATGATCTCAGAGATTCTTTTGAATATTGTTTTGGGGATGTTTGGATTGTTTATTTGCCCTCCCCTGCCAAAATACTTTCCACTATAAAATTGGTATAATCAACAGTAAATACTAGTCCTATGATTTGGGCATCTATGTCCCCAGTATGCTGCATATGAACAAGTAGAATACTCAAACTAGTTGCCTATTTCTTTAATAATCATGAATAAGAATGACAAGAGTTTTCTATTTCAAAATCAAAATATTGGTTGGAATTTATAACTTACCCTTTCACATTTTTACCTTATTTAAAAAGAATGTTTTATTCTGCTTAAAAGCCTTTTAAAAGACTCTGGTTCTATCAATAGCTCCTTTTTTCAATATGGTTTTCATGAAAGGTTCTCAGTTGGGAAAATAAAAAAGGATACTTTCCAGTTGGAAGTTTTTTTAAAAAGAACAATTTTGGGTAAATATGAATCAAAAAAAAAAAAAAACTGGGAAATATACCCTCTCCTGGCAATTTGAGAGAGAATATAATATTAAGGAAATGAAGAAATCAACTCTTACAATGAAAGCATTAAGGTCTAAAATGGATAATCATCTATTACTTCACAAACTACAGTCAGCCAAGGATACCCCTGGATTGTTTGTCCACTAACTGCTTGTGAACTAGTTCCTATAAAAAGGATTGTTTGTCCACTACCTGTTTGTGAACAAATTCCTATGTAAAGGATCTGGTCTCTGGTGTTTCTGAGAAGGGCCTGTTGGATTATTATAATTTTTAGACTGTCATAGTTCTTAAAGCTGAGTTGTTGATGCTTCTGTGTTTGTAGTGTTGCTTATTGCTGCTGCTTTGAAAAAATGAGCAATCACTGTACTTTTTAAAAATGCAATACTTTGTGCTTAAGTATTTAATCATGTACATTTATCAAGATACCTAGTCTATGTCTTCCTGTTGAAACCAGCTACCTGCTGGATTCTCATAGCTAAGTACAGTTAGAATCTCATAGATATTTCATTTCTAATTTGAAGTTAATTTTGGAGAGGAGGTATGGGGGACCAGGGATTGAACTCAGGGGCACCCAACCACTGAGCCACGTTCCCAGGCCTATTTTGTATTTTATTTAGAGACAAGGTCTCACTGAGTTGCTTAGTGCCTCACTTTTGCTGAGGCTGGCTTTGAACTCTCGATCCTCTTGTCTCAGCCTCCCAAGCCACTAGGATTACAGATGTGTGCCACCATGCCCGGCTTGAAGTTAATTTTTAACTGCTCTTCCTAAAAGTGATTACTTCTTAGCTTATCCAGTTGGAAATAGATCATATGTATTCACAGCACAACTATTTATTAAAAATCAGAAAATCTTGATTTCCCAAATATCTCAGTAAATTGATACTACTACATGATTGGGCATCTACTCTTCATACAAATCTTATAAATATTCAGGGACTTGATAGGAGAATAGCAGGACCATTAGAATATATGTCTGAAATTCTAGTAGTAAAACTTGTGACTTTGGGTTGTTCTTATGTGGACCCTTTCATTCTTACCCTGTAAATTTCATTCCACTAAAAATAAGATGGCAAGGGAACCTAAAATTACAGAACCCCAAATTAGGTTCTCTGATTACTACCTACAAGTGGTTTGACCAGGACTTTCCCTTCATTGTTACTTTATCTAGCATATATGTATATGTGTATGTGTGTGTGTGTCTGGATATTTACACACATGTATGTATATAATTTTTTAAATATGTTGTCAAGTTCTGTTTTGTGTAATTGATGTGTGCTCTTTTTGCAACAGTCATTGGAGGTAGTATTCTTATCCTGAATTTACATTTGGGCAGGGGGAATTTTGTCAAATAACTTCCTGTGGTCTTGACGCTGATAAATGGTGGAGATGGGATTTGATTGAACTCATCAGTACAGCTCTGTTAAAGCACCCTCTTAGAGCCTTCTTTTCCTGGGAAAGTAAGGTAGGCCATACTAAAAAAAAAAAAAGCTGTAGACTCCATACTCATTGGATACTTCATAGCCTAGATTTGGAGAAATCAAATAACTTTATCAGTAATTAAAACAACTATTAATTGATGGAGCTAAAATCTGAATCCAAGCTATTCCTCAGACACACACTGTAGCTTTCCTTTCTCTGTCTTTGCTTGTGATATTGCTTTTGTATATTGTTCTTTCCACTCCTTTTGCTGTTGAAAGCCTGTCAGTACATAGAAAGCTCAATTCGGTTGTCATTTTCACCAAGTTGCCTTTCTTGATGAACACAAGTGGAAACTTCTTTTCTTACCTTCCTATTGGAATGAATTTTTGTCCTTGGAGATGCTTACTCATTACTCCTTTACATGATAAAGTTTATGTATACTATCCTGTCTCATCAGATTATAGGACTTTTGAAGGCAGAACAGTCATTTATTATAACATTTTCTGCTAGTCATACGCATCTTGCCATTCATACAAATCTTGCGAGTGTTTGGGAGTTTCATAGTAGCAGGAATCAACTGTTTAACAAATGTTTGTTAGTGCAAATGTTAGTGCAAAATTTCCCACTAGTATTCTAATATACTTTTAAAAAATTAACTGCTTTAAAACAAATATTCAAACAAAACGGTGATAATGCTTCCTTTACTTTCACAGTCCTGTTATCAATTACTTCATAAAATTATGCTGAATTAGATATTTACATTTTTTTTAATACAGGCATAGTTTATTTTTTCCAAATATTTTCAGTCTGCTGTTGGTTGATCCACAGAGGTGGAACCCTCAGAAATAGAAGGCCTACTACATATATGAGTGCACATATATGCATTTTTTTGTTTTAATTATAATTTTTATTTACTTTCCAGTTTCATCCAATAAAGCTTATTCCTTTTTTTAGTTTTATTGATTTTATTTTTTTAAATACATGACAGTGGAATGCATTACAGTTCTTATTACACATATAGAGTACAATTTTTCATATCTTTGTATATAGAGTATGTTCATGCCAATTCACGCCTTTATACATGTACTTTGGTGGGTTTTTTTGCATTACAATTCTTATTACACATATATACCACAATTTTTCATAATCTGTTTATATATAAAGTATGTTAACACCCACATACATGTACTTTGAATAATGATGTCTATCACATTCCACCTCCCTTGCTAACATTTTTTTTAAAGAAACATCTTGAGTTTGCTACTACTTACATCATTTTTTTAATTTGCAAAAAATTACATGCTTTAGAAAAAGTTGTATTCTTTTTAGTGTTCTCTGTTCATGTGTATATAAATTGATACTCTGTTTAGGGTTCAGAAAAACTAAATAGCTATGGCTTATACCAATGTAATCATTTTGAAAGCTAGGATGGAAAAATGATTCTTTATTGTATAGATTTTTTTAGCTTCCTAAAACCTTACCTTTTTTTCAAATATTTTTTTATTCTTTTTAGTTATATATGACAGTAGAGTGTATTTTGACATAGCATACATATATGGAGTATAACTTCTCATTCTTGTGGTTGTACATGATGTGGAGTTTACACTGGTCATGTATTAATATATGAACATGGGAAAGTTACATCTGATTCATTCTACTCTCTGCATATATATGTGTGTTAGTGAGCTTTTGCTGCCGAACAAACCACCTAATACTAATGTCTTACACACACACACACACACACACACACACACACACACACACATTTCTTTTGTCTCACAATTTTGAGTCACCTAGGAGGTTCTGATTTGAACTAACCTGGCTGATCTTTGCAGTGAAATGGCAGCTTAGTAAGGGGTTCTGTGTTTTAGGATGGCCTCACTCACATATCTGGCAGTTGGCAGGTCTATGGGTATATGGGTCTTTGCTCCATATGGTCTTCTTGTCCTCAGTAGGCTAGTCAGGGCTGCTTTGTATAGTAGCCTCAGGGTTTCAAAGAGCAGCAAGAGAGGGCAAGTCCCAGAGAGACAGAACTTTTCAAGGTTTTGGGTTAAGTTTGCTGTTGTCCTGCTGGCCAAGCCCAGAGTCATTGGGGAAGAGACTGCCTAAGGCTAATGATACAGGGATGTTGGAGTAGATAGGGGGTCATTACTGCAACAATCTACCGAGATATGCAATTTGCTTTATTATTTGGTCAGTGTCCTAAATTCTGATTCAGCCTCAGGCTAGGGTTGGAGGCAATATAATAGAAAAATTAAACTGTGATAGTTACAGGGTTTTAAGAGTGTTTACAGATCCCAGTTTTCCCCGAAATACTTAGTATTCATTTGGAGTTCCTTTTAACTTTTATTTTCTGAAGTTTTGAACTACAAGAGCAGGGAGTCTTTAATACTCTTTCAGTAAATATCCCAAAATTGATCTTCAGTAAATACTACACTGATGGTAGAAGTAGTATAATCATAATAGCTACAACCATTTACTCATAGTACCTGGATGCTAGTGCTGTGCATCATCTCATTGAATTCTCACATCTCACAGTCCTTTGATGTCATCTTGTCGTGCCTTTTTTACAGATAAGGAAACAGACACACAGACATTAGTAAGGTTCCTGAGATTGCAGGGCTGGTAGGTGGTGCATTAGATTTTGAACCCAGGTCTTTCGGACTGTATGCCTACCATCCAAAGGATTTCTTCCCTAATTATGTTGATATGTGTTTTGTTTTTTCTTAAGCATTCATATGTTGAAGGCTTCTAGTATTTTGTATCATCCTATGAAAAAACTGAGAACCACGGTAAAATCTGAATTTTTTCCATACCCTATCACTTTCAGTAGCTGGACCAAGTCATCAGATTTAACATAGAGATGATAGAATGGAAACCTTACTTCCATTTCCAGATATGGTTGTTAGATATTTTGGAATACTAATCCCTCTTTGATCTATGACTCTTTTAAAAATTTCCAAAATAAAATATAGAATCTCAAGTAATTCCGGAACACATATTTAAAATTTCATCAGAAAATAACCTTCATTCAAAAAATGGACCACGTCCCTCTTGTGTGACCTTCACTCTCTGCAATAACACACTGCATATAAACTGTATATTTATACTTCCCAAAACGTTGTTTGCTGGGGTAAGTCAGTTCCTCTCATTAACATGTGAACTCCTTCAACATAAAGACTTTTCTTTCATTTCTGTCCCCAGCATATAGCATAGTAACGAGAACATACCATATTGTTACATGATTTTATAATTGAATTTCATACTTAATAGTGAAAATTTTTTTTCTTTTTCCCTTCTTTAGGTTTACTTATCTTCATTTCTGTCTAAATGGTCTTTCCCCCACTTTCTATCTCAATTCTCAATTTTTTTCTGCCACCATCTACTGCCAGACTAGTCTCATGGCTCTTTATTTTTTTGGGTGACAGACTCTTTTTTGATAAAGCCATAAAGAAAGTTATCTCTGCAGAAAACAGATACTTCACAAAAACAGAACATTTTATGTTTTATTTCAGAGGTTAAGAATGCAAACCCTTTAGACTCTGAATCCTTCAGGACAAAACTAGATTTTTCTCATCCTTGTGTCCCCCCATTTTGTTTTTTCTGTTTACTAATGCATGTGAGTTAGCACATGCCCACATATCTGTGCATGTTAATATATGTTGTAAAAAACTGTTGTTAGAAAGATGTTTCTAATACGATATTCTGATATTCTGGAAGTACATGTAATTACTGAGCACTTGAAATACGAATCATTCAAATTTAGATGCCCTAATTGTAAAATGCACACTAGGTTTCACAAACTAGTATAAACTAAAGATATATGATATGAATAGTTTTAAAATCATTGCATGTTGAAATAATAGTCCAAAAAACTATGGACATACTGAGTTAAATAAGATAATAAGATATATTACTAAAATTAATTTCATCTTTCCTTTTTTTTTTTTAAGAGAGAGAGAGGGAGAATGAATCTTTTTTGTAGATGGACACAACACAATCCCTTTATTTTTATGTGGTGCTGAGAATCGAACCCGGGTCCCACCCATGCTACGCAAGCTCTCTACCGCTGAGCCACAATCCAAGCCCGCTCCTTTTTTTTTTTTTTTTTTTTTTATACCAGGGATTGAATCCAGGGGTGCTTCATTGAGCCACATCCCTAGCCTTTTTATTATTATTATTATTATTTTGAGACAGAGTCTCACTAAATTGCTTAGGACCTCTTTAAGTTGATGAGGCTTGCTTTGAACTTGTGATCTTGCTGCCTCAGCCTCCTGAGCTCCACATACCTATAATCACTCTTTTTAAAAGTGACAATTAGAAATGTTAGAATTGCATATGTTATTGCACTTGAAGGTTGCTATCTAGGTTAATTCATTAGCATGGATTCATAAAAGTGGCAGTTTTAAAAATTTCATAAATCTACTGGATTAAAGATTCCATAGATCACCAACCTCCATTTGGATGGTGCTACCTATCCCTCCACTCCCATATCAAAAATTCTGAGAACAAATGATTTACTGACTTTTCTCTACTGTCATAAGTATACCTAGAAAAAAATGCAGTTGTCTTAAGTTATTTTCAGTAATGGAAAGGAAACAGCAAAGTGACTAATGTAAATTGAAGGATACACTATTTTCTTTGGAATGTTTTGGTTCTTGAATTTTGGAACAGGTGTGGTTGCTGTTGAAGGAAACAGCAGAGTCACACTCAGCATATTTGACCTATGAGAAGCTGGAAAATTGCTCTGTGTCTTCTGCCTTCAGTATAATGGATATAGAATCCAACATACATCAAATTGTTCTTCAGTGCAAAATCTGTCGCAGGGAAGAATAATGTTTTGGCTTGAAGACTACTTGGGCATAATAGAGTTAGACTTATTATGTCAAAAATGCCTCACAAACCAAGTATTGTGGCATTTACGTCTAATCCTAACTACTCAAGAGGCTAAATTAGGGCGATTGCAAGTTTGAGGCCAGCCTGGGCTATGTAGTGAGAGACCCTGTCTTTAAAAAAAGTGGGGGGCGGGCAAGAGGGGCTGGGGATGTAGCTCAGTGGTAAAGCACCCTTGGGTTCAATCTCCTGTGCTGCAAAAGGGAGTAAGGGGAGAAAAGCCTCACAATACCCTCTTTTGGCTTTAAGAATTCCAGAGTAAGTTTGCTGTGGATTACTGAGAATAATTATGTTAACTCAAGGTCAGCCAGTCAAAAAGAAGTTAGTGCTGACTTCTTTCCTATTAGCACAATGGAAATGCCCACTTTCAGGGACTTGTAACTTGGAATGGCAGGAGTGCACACCACCATCTTGTAGAGATGGGGTAGGTGCCAGCTGCAGCAGCCTGAGTTTGGTCAGGGGGGTGGAAAGTCAGACTAGCAGCCAACAGTTTTTGTAAACAACAGGAAGGAGATTATACTATCAGGTACCAGTTTATGCCAACGAAAATCAACCCGTTCGATACTTTTGGCATGCATGCCACAGATGGACAATGCTTCGTGTTTTAAGAGTCCATGTACAGGAAACTGCCAGTAGTAAGAATCAAGGAATGATTTTTAAGTCTCTGAAGCTCAGACCTGGGATTTGGGATTTGAGTAAAATAAACTCCTAAGTGTAAACTAACATGACATTTTTAAATTAGGAAAACAGCTCCAAAAAGTCTGTAGGATTATAACTAAATAGTTAATATGGAAGAAATGTCAGAGAGGGTTTAGAAGAGGGATGGAATAATCCAGTGTTGATTCAAGTCATTGAATTACTTTATGTCTGTTTTTAAAAGGATGGGGAGTGACATCTCGCAGAGCTGTTTGGAGATTTGATTGATGTTTGAAAGTGCTTTAATATCTTTTGTGAAGTATCCAATAAGAGTAAAATATGTCATCAGAAGTGAATTGCCTAAAGCAAACTTATCAGAATCATCTTGAATAGATGCTAAGCAGTTCTGTCTTTGTTCTAAGTTGTACTTAATAGGGCATTTGTATTTTTTAAAGGATACCATATTCTAATTTTCTTTCAAGTGTCAGCTGTATTCTTGGGGTTGTTAATTGTTTCTTGAGCTTTAATATGCTTTGAGGATGTTTGGTCACCTATAGAGGACAGTTTTTCCAGTTGCAGCCAGCCAAGCAGTTAAATATACTTCAAAATGCTTCTTGCCAAGGACAATGTCTTTTGCAAATATTTGAGATGTTTGTTCTCAGTTGTGATTTATTAGTGAACCTGTGTCCTCATAGCAACTCCTTGGGAGGTACAGAAGACAGAGCCAGAAAGCATGTGGATGCAATTAGTTCATTAACTATTCAGAAAAAGCTTTTATTGAAGGGTACTCAATTGATAGGCTTATTGGTATGTGTATTTGATGCCTACATAATTTCACATAGTACCCCATTTAAATCATGCTGTTTGAATAATCTGACCGAATGTCCTTTTAATCTGCTTTTCCTTGTGAAAGAGCATGCAGTACTGCCACCTTGTTGCCAAAGTTTTGTCTGATTTGAATGTGCATAAAAATCAAGTGATTGCCTGTTGCAGAAAAGAGCTTACTCTTTCTCTTTGTCAGTACTTGCAAAACCAACTTAAAAGAAGTTAGTATTATTGGACTGAATTCAATAATTAGCATAATCATGATGCTATGTATTGTTCACGAGGGCACGCCCCTTGGCCAAATTTCCCATTAAGAGGACACCGATGTTGTCCTAGTGAATAAATCCCGGCACACATGATGCAAATCAGCGTGTTCCTGCCTGCTGCTCGGCTGCAGTTAATTTTAGCCAGGGTTTGTTCTATGAGTTGTAAAACTGTTTACCCAAGTAGAAGTTAGTAAGCTGAAATGTGACTTCTCGGCCTAATGTGATAGGATATCTATTTTAGACTTCAGATTGTGTTTATGATCCAGAGAACAAACTTCTGAAGAATTGTGGTTCAGATTTCCTTTGAAACTACTTGTAAGTACTGAGTGAAATTTTTAAGAGTTCTCTTTGTTCTTTGCGCCTCAAATCTTCCTAATGTGACTATCATAGAAATTTTTAACTCTTGGGAAAACTGGAAACTTTGGGATTGGTACTTTAGGACCATGTAAGATGGTGGCAAACGCTTTTTCTTTAAATGTGTACTGAGGAAAAAAACCTGCATTATTCAGTTTCCCAAGAGAAATTATTTTATTCTTATTTTTATTTTTGCAATAGCAACCTATAGATTATTACTTATTTTATCTGTTAAAATGTTTGATTAGTCGAAATGGTTCCTGTAAATACAGAAACATTATATTGTGTCACATTTAGCTTTGTTTTCTATGGTAACCTAACTCTTGGGTGAAAAATGTTCAAAGCAAATTCCTGTTGTACCCGGCTCTACAAGTTTATACTGCAAAAATAATGGGAGCATCAAATGTAATTTTGTTAAATGTATAGATGATTAGCTTTTTAATAAAAGATTTTGTGCTTAAAAATAGACCCATATGCTCCTAAACGGAAGCATTTTTTAAAAAATTAAATTATGAGAAAGATGTTAGAGAGTAATTTGAAGCATCCTCTATTTGATTGAATTAGTTATCAAAATTATCCAGAGGCCTTGAAAGTCTCTTCCCTTAAGTGTCTTTAATCTAACAGGTTATTACCAACTTAATTTTGGGCTGAGGAAAACTAATGACTTTAGTATTGAATATTTTAAAGTAAATCAGAATCACCTTGTTTGTTTTGAAGTGTGTTTGCATTCAGGGTAGACTGACTTCATGTCAAAACAGCTTGCTTATGACACACAACTAGGCAAAAATTCTTTTATCAATTAATGTATAAATTACATCAGCTGAAGAATATTGATTTTAATAAAACAGTCTTCCAGATCTTCATTTGTGAGCAAGGAGGAAGGCAAACCCTCAGTACTGTGGATGCCATTTTTCTATTTTGCAAAAAACTTCATTTAAAACTTCTTTGTTATTATGTGTTGTCTGATTTTTAAATACAAATGACATAAGGTGTCAACAATGAAAGGAAATGTTTCATGGGTACATTTAGTAGGAAAAGAATGTAAGAAAGGAAAATAGAACTGAATTGCTATGCTATTTTTAGAAAGAAACTTTTTTTATCACAGTTTTTTATTGAGTAGAAGAATAATTTATAGTCTAGATTAATTATAACAGAAAAGTCTCTCATGTCATCTTCAGCAGAAAACGGGATTCTGTTCCAGTATAATCTTCAGAATATGTACATTATTCAAAGAATGTAACAGTTCTTGTTCTTTTCATTGTTAGTGAGGTGCCATCAGAATCTCCAGGGGGTGTTTTTCAGGGTATGTTGTAGTTGTATGTTAGTTTTTCAAGCTAAAATTCATTTGTTGTATTTTTTTGGCTTGCCAAAAAGAAAAGCTGATTAGATTTTGTCCATTTTTTTAAGTTTATATTGATTTCTATTTTAGTGAAACATGTATTTTAGGTTGAGTTGTTAAAATGCTCATAAACACTTCCAGAGTGTTTGTTTTGAAGATTTATGTGCTGTGAGAGAGTGATCAGGTGCATGAAAGAGGAGATAGTATTAATTATGTAAGTGGCAGTGTCAGAATCGCCTGTGGTTTGCTGGTTCTAGAATTCTCTTCACTACTTATTCTTTGCACCCAATGAGGTGATACTGGTTGTGGTTCCCTCATATGAGTGGAGGCTCAGACTGGTTATGACCTTGTGACAGATTACAGCTCGGCCAGTACAGTCACAAAACGGGGTCCATGTGTCCAGAAACACGCAGTCTTGCGATCCGTAGAAAGAGCCTAGGAGCCCTCAGTTTTGGCCATATGCTATGCACACCCACCCACACCTTATGTTGCTGTCATTCCCACTGCAGGTGATGTGCATATCTGTCCTCAGTCCTGTTTGAGCTGCAGTCACTGTCCTCTCACCCTAGTGCTCTACCTCTTTACATGCTTAGAGACCCAGAGGCTTTGACAGATTGCTGCTGATTGCAACTGATTTATTTTACTGTTACTTTATTCTTAGAGCATAGCTTTCTGCTCTGAAGCTTTGAGGAAGTTTTCGGGGAAGCAGAAAGGACTCTTTTCTCTGGGTCTCCTTCATCCCCATGAGGTTTTGTTTTCATTTTTTTGGCTGTGATGGCGATGGAGCCCAAGGCCTTGCAGATGCTAGGCTACACTCCCAACCCCCACATGAGGTTTTTTAATAAGTAACTTGCCTGCATGGCTGTATAGGGACTATGTTATATAACAGGCTGCCTTTTGGTTTGCAACCAAATGCTCAGTGATTATAACCCTAGAATATTCTTTTTCAAAAGGAAATTTGGTAGCAAGAGACTGTGTTATATTCATTTTCAACTGTGTTATCTAAAATGAAAGAAAGAGTGAGTGAGCAGAGGGATGCCTCCAGCTTTGCCTTGTTGGACACAAGTATATAGTAATAGGATCTGCCTCTTGGGAGGAATGCTGATTTCTCCAGGAACTACTGGCACTGCTGTTATTATTTAGCATGTATTAAGCACCCCCAGAGCACATACAATTCACAAAGAGAGCATAGTTCCTACTCTCAAAAAAATGCATGTGCTAAAATTTGGCAGTATACAGAAACTGGGCCCTCTGACATACAGTAAATAAACTGGCAAAACAAAGAATATGAAAAGGAAGAAAAGGGAAATAAGATGGGATGAGGTGAGTTGAGGGTAGTTTAGCTTTCAGTTCATTGGGCTTATAATAAATGGGATTGGGACAGGCTCTTGTTCCCCCTGGAGTGATACCTCTCTTCCTCTTTCAGTAGCTGGGGAAGTGATGGAAATAAGTGAAAACACTCACCCCAGAAGCTTGCCCACGGCTCTAGTTTTCTTATCAGTTCTGCAGAGGAGATTGAGCAGTGTTATTTATATCTGAAACTCAGTATGTGGTGGGGTGAGTTTGATAAAAAGTCCAATAAATATAAAAAGCAGCTTTCTCATAAAGTGATATTGAGTTAGAAATCTGAATTTGAGTTGCAGATTCTCTCTTCCCTCCTGAACTGATTTGTAGTTGAACAAATTACTTAACCTTGCACTGGTTTAAAATGTCGAGTCAACTGTGAAATTAGTTAGAGAAGAGCTTTAAGCTTCTCAGAAGACAGGTATCATGAGGGTCTGTGAAGCATTACTGCAGCTTATAAAGGAATCAGAAGAACATGACTCAGAGGAAGAGCTAATAAGGCAAGCTTGGGTATTGAAGATTAATAAATATGCATATACTGTATGAATCCATGAATCACTCCTTTCTTTATACCAGCCTTAGCCAGTCCCTGACTAAGATTCTGCGTCAGGTTCATGGCTCCACAGCTGAAAGAAGCTTGGAGAAGCCTCAACAAAGAACCCCCCCCCAAAAAAAAAAGATTAAAGGGTTGGAAAATGATGCCTATAATAAGAGATTAGAGAACTTCTATTATTTAGCCTGGAGGGGAAAAAACTGACTGGTGGACTCTTGAATTGTTACTCAAGTATATGTATGCCTCAGTACAAAGAATGAGGCCAACTAGTATCTGTTTCCATTCAGATTGGAATGGCTGAGTCCAGTAAGGGTTAGGTTAGGACAGTGGTTCTCATGATGTGGTCCCTGTACCCTTAACATCAGCACTAACTAGGAATCTGAGAAATGCACATTCTCAGGCCCACCCAAGACCTATTGATTCAGAAATTGTGGCAGTGAAGCCCATGGATCTGCATTTTTAACAAACCTCTAAAGCAATTCTGATGCATGCTAATGCTTGAGAAACACTAGAAGAGATATTAAGATGAATCATAGAACAAAAGGGAGATCTTAGATGATGGAAGATGTAAACTTTATCCTGAAGTCATCTAAAACTGCATTTATATTTGTTTGCAATGTTTCCAATGTTATCTCTGAAGTCAGGAGATAAATGACCTCTCAGAGTCCCTTGTAGCCCTAGCTTTGCTCTGGATTCCTTTTTGTCACTTAGAGAAGATTAATATTTAATCTGGAAAATTTTGCAATTACTTTTCTGAATTTAGTAATTAAGACAATATTCATTTTGATTTTGCCTTTGTGTGTGCACTTGAATATGGGATATTCTTGGCTTTTATAACTATAGTTAATTACATATTTGCAGAGTATTAAAAAGTCCTTGAAATGAGAAATGTGTGGGGTTTGTTGGGGATGAAACCCAGAGCCTCACACAGGCCCAGCAAGTGCTATATGACTAAGCCACACCCTCAGCCCCAACAGTACCCATTTTAAATGGGATCAAGTGAAATAATGTGAGAGTGATAATGGTGTGCAATCGGTATATCCTACTTTGTTTCAGCAGTGTTACTAAAAGTCTCTCCCTTCCAATTGGACTTTTCCACAGCCACCTAGAGGAAAATTCAGATAGAAATGGCATGTATTCAAAACAAGAGCTCCCTCTTGACCTTAGCCCATGACCTTTATATAACAGACTGCTGGTTAGATAGGTCACCATGAAGCTAGTGTCAGAAGAGAGGAGACTGTGGGAATAGTTTATACCCCGTTTTCCCAACTCTTGTCACTTCCACAGGACAAAAAAAGTTCGTGAGTGAGGTGACATACCACCTGCAGAGATGCCACTCTTCATCCCTGCCATGGGGAATTCCACTGGACACTCTAGAAGTAGGGGGTAATGTAGAAGGATGTACAGAGAATCCAAGCATGATATATGTTCGTGGGTCTCCACGGCAAGTGTAGGACAGGAATATTTTATCTGGACAGGTTTGTTTCTACAGCAAATAACCCAATGATAAACTTAGGAGGTAATTAAAACAAATTAATGTCAAATAATTCAGTCAAAATGTCCAAGACTACAGAACCTCTGTCCTCTATCATGTCATGAGTTATCCAGATTTAGGGAGGTGTCAATTCTTGCCCTTCTGACTCAAAACAGTGACTCCTAAAAGAGTCCCCTACTCACTACCTCAGACCCCCAACACACTTGGTTTTCACATTATATAAATGCTTCTTAAATTTGGTTATATTTTTGTCCATTAATATATTTTCTTTGTGCTTTTTGCTTGATGGAATTGTCTTGGGTTGGGTTGGTTTGTCTTGGGTCACAAACCGCTGAGAGTTGTGTCTATTTGTTATACTTTGTATAGTATTTAGTACAATAAAAGCTTTTATGATCAGAATGAAGAAAGGGCTCTCTGAGGACATGTTTTGCCAGTACTATTTAAAAAGTGTCACACAAGTAATGCACTGCTGTGTCCAAAAAAACATGCCCTCCCTTAGCCAAGGAGTCATGTTCCTAACATTTTATCACTTGAAATGGGATTCTTGGCTTTTATAAAGTTAATTACATGTTTGCAGAATATCAAAAAGTCCTTGAAATGAGAAAAGACAGGTGAGGGCAGTTTGGCTCAAAATCCACTTTGCCTTATAGGGGACGTAGAGATAAAGTTTGCAAGAATGTATACTGTCTTTGGACCTTAATACGTTTGGGGGAGAAAAACTGACCTCTCAGACATCAAACTGCATCATCTATGTCTGTTTTCAGAATATATGAGATCCTGGAATAATGGTGGTTGGCCACTAAGATAGATATTGTCTTACCCATTAGAGGACATGGAAAGCCAATTTCTAATATCCTGAATGATTCTCCTACTATAGTTCCTTTGAAAGCCATGAACTCTCCGTAATTATATAACCAATAGGAAAAATTCCAAATCTGGTTGCTGAGGTTCTTAATGATAGCAGTCAAAAGGTTATTATCTGGGCTGGGATGTGGCTCAGTGATAGAGCATATGTGTGACCCTGGATTCTATCCCAAAAGACTATTTTAATTTCTGTACAAAGAGAAATTGATAAATAGTTATTCTTTTTGGTATTTTTTTCCTGGAAAAATTAAGTTTTTTCTAAAATCAATCTATAGGTAGTTCATATATTTGCCATTAAAAATAGAAGTAGCTCAGTGTTTTGGGATAAACTTTGTCTCATTATAATGAAAAAATTAAACATGAAGGGAAAGGCCAGAATAAAAAAGCTTTTATTGTATTAGACTGACTATGCAAGAATTATTGATCTAATCATTCAATAAAGTATCCCCAGAAACAACTAAAATGTACTGGTTAAATACTTTATGGTATTGCCCTATACAGCAATACTAACAGCTACTTTAAAATGATAATGCTAGATGTAGTAAAATTAGCAGTTTATAAAATATTGTGTATTGATGTCCTTATTTTTGTAAAAGGAGTGTATGTTTGCATGGTCATGAAAAAAAAAATAGCATACCCCAAATATAAGCAATAATTTTTTCTCTAGGAAATGAGTTTATATGTGATTTTCCCCCTTTTCTTTGGCTATATGTTTGTTATTTTTTTTTCTTCATTGAGCATATATTACTTAAGTAAAAATGAAAAACTTACTTTAAAAAACTATTTTAACTCATTTTAATATTGACTATTATTTTTTATTTAACTTGGCAGTGGCCAATCAGGGGCTTGCATAATTGCCTAACCCAACTGATATTAGTACACTAAAATGGTAATAGTGGTTACTTTGCAGCTGTGGACTGGGAGCATTTTTCCTTTCTAGTTTTTTATATTTATCCAAAATTTTTATCTGAGCACATATTATTCTTATAATGGAAAAATTTGACTATTTTTAAGACAGAGACTTGAGATGTTGACTCTTGGGAAGAAGCCTGCACAAACTGATGTAGAGCAGTGATTGACAAAGGTTAATTATGCTAATTCTTCAACACTAGAGGTAATCAGCAAACATCTGATCTTACTACTGCCCTGGATCTTCAATGAACTCTGATCTCAAATTGGCCAGTATGTCAGGTTCAGTATTGTTTGCAGAGTAAAGGAAGGCAGCTGGGATCCAACATATTTTTAAACCAATTAAAATAGTACTTATCCATTTAAATTTGGTAAGGTGCCATCACTCAAGATCTTAAGTGCAAAATAAGGACTGGTGGGAACATATTCAGTAGACCTCAGGAAACACCTTGAGTGACACTGATGAGAGATGATGGAAAGAACAAGTCACCTGGCTAGTATTTCCAAAGTATTTATTTTTGTAGTATCAGAGTGTATCTCACCAGTGTTAACTAAAAATGATAGCACTTTAAGATAGTCCTGGCTCTCAATTATTTCTGCCTAATGCTGCTAGGGTGTCCTTGTGGCCTTAACTAAAAGTTATTTGCAGTAACTGTTTTGGGACTGACAATTTAATAAAAAAATGAGCAAAAAACAGTAGCCCTCCAGCCCCCCTTTTAACCTGCTTTGTATAGTGACAGGTGAATAAGTACTTCTGATGGTTATTTAAAGGGTCTCTCTCTGAAGTATGTTCTAAAACTTGGCCTAAAGTGAAGTGGAATCTGTCACCAGGTCTACTTTGGGCACTCAGGGTTAGATTGAGACTAAATTGACTCCACTTTCAGTGGGATCAGAACCTTAAAACTTAATCTAAAATCAAATTGCCTTGAGAAAATAGAAGGAATCCAGGATCCTATGTCCCAGATTTAGACCTGGCCTTTCATATGGAACCTTTGTTACTCATAGATGAATATTTCTGAGAAGTCAGAAGCAGGTTTTTCAGGTTCCTTCTTACTGTTCTTCATCCTCACAAGGAGTGCTCCTCTTTTCATCCTCATCTTTATCATCTTGTCTCCTCCTACAATTAGATGGTAGGTGTAATTATGTAATTCTCTGCACTGTTGCCCCCAAAAGGAAGTGAAGATACATCCACATGGGGAAAGAGAGATATAGGTGAACCCTGTAATTCAGATATTCAGTGGGTAGGGATTGTTCCAAGTGAGCATCATCATGGGGCAATTTCTGGGACATCAGCATGTCCCAGCTGCCAAGAAATCGCAACTGAGTTCAGACCCAGGGCTCTCCTGCATCCTGTATAAGCACAGGTATGTGAAATGCCTCATCAGGGTGGAATAAACAGGCAGTTGAAATAAATAGAATTATTTGCAAGTTGAATAGTTCAAAGGAACAAAAAATGCCCCCCCCCTTTTTTTTTTGTAGTGGGTATTAAACTCAGGGGCACTCTACCACTGAGCCACATCTCCAGCCCTATTTTGTATTTTATTTAGAGATAAGGTCACAGTGATTTGCTGAGCTCCTCACTTTTGCTGAGGCTGGCTTTGAACTTGTGAACAGCCTCCTGAGCCACTGGGATTACAGACATGCGCCACTGTGCCCAGCAAAATATGTCTCTTTGTGTCCTTAAAAGGGATAGAGCATATAAAAAATATTGTTAGCATCTACAGAGAAGGTAGGAAAACTAATGGCCATCAAGGGCAAGATGCTGCCTCTTGTAAGAGGAAGAGGAGAATGGACCTCAGTTTAAAGATGTGAGTTAAATGTATTTTCTTCTTTTTGTTTTTGCTTGCTTCTTCATTCATCTTTTGTTTTATTTGTTTTTGCCTTTACTAAAACAAATGTGATATGAATGTAGTTAACACAGTGAAGTGGTTAGGAGTTATAGATGAACTCATCTATTACAAAGTTGTTGTTGTTGTTTAAGAGTGTTGTGGTAAGCTGGGCATTATGATGCACACCTGTAATCCCTGTGGCTCAGGAGGCAGAGGCAGGAGGATCATGAATTCAAAGCCAGTGAGACACTGTCTCTAAATACAATACAATACAATAAAATAAAATACAAAATAGGGCTGGGAATGTGTCAGTGGCTGAGTGCCCCTGAGTTCAGTCCCTAATAATAAAACAAAACAAAAAAAAAGAGTGTTGCATTAGACCTGACTTGAAATTAAAGTGGCAGCTGGCACAGGAATAGAGCACCACTGGGAAGCTCTGTCACTTTGTGCCTTAGTCTGCTGGGCAAAGTGAAGTATCCCTAGGGACTTAGTACAGTGCGTATCCGGCCATGTGCCTCTTTCTGTCAGGCCTAATTTTGGCCATCTCTACTTTTTTTTTTTTTTTTTTAACCTTTGTTTGGGTTTTCCCTGATTTTTAAGTTGTAATGTCTTCAGGCTCTGTCAGACTTGTCAGTTCTAATTAAGTAAACCTAGAATTTTTATTTGAAGAAAAATGACTCAAAGCGTGATCTAGAAGAAACTTCTTTTGATCAGGCATAAGAACTTGACATTATCATATTACATTAAGTATTAAAATGATCTTCTTCGAAGCTTAAATTTTATTTTGTTCTGAGAAGGCAATGGTATAATAAGAAAGACTTTATTTTTTATCTCTCCACTAAATATTAAGAGGTCAGCTTCTAGGAACTGCTGTGATTAGATTGGATCCATCTGTGGAAGAGCAGTACAGGTGTAAATGTATGCTTTTCTAAAGGCAAATCCTGGTCACTTTTTCTGTTTAATTTACATGCAGTAAAAGTCACTTTTTCTGGTGTATATCTTGAGATTTTACAGATGCAGAGATTTTTATGACCATCACTGTAGGCAGGATACAGAGAAATTTTAACTCCCTGAAGAATACCTTGTGCTGCCATTTGTTTTCAGATGTCCCTTCCACCCCTTACTCCCTGAGCTGTTAAGGCAGTCTTTAAGCCCCACACCCATGATATTGCATGAAAATGTAATTGGTTAAAGAGGTTTAAGCTAACCTTTGACTAATAAATGGCTTATGCTGTCCATTGGGTGATCCCTAAAGAGCCAGAATAAAATATAAAAACAAGGGGGAAATTAACCAGAGTTGGTATAGCATACTATCTGAAAGGGTCAGTTTTTAGGGAAAAAAAAATCAAAATTTAAAGAAACTGGATAGTATAACATACACAAGGAAAAGGGATAGGCAACAGAGGTTGCTTTTGAAAGGCCCATATACTGAACTTTGCAGACAAAGATTTCAGATTAGCTGTTGTAAATAGACTACAGGAAATAATGTTTAAGGAATTAAAAGAAGGTAGGTTAGTAGTGGCTCATCAAATAAAGAATATTTTTATAAAGAGGTAGAAATTATTTTTTAAAAAGGAACCAGTGGAGCTATGATACCAAAAGAACAGATGATAAAAGTAAAAATATTGGACCATAAGAGAATTTAAAACTTCTGAACATCAAAGGATACAATAGAGTGAAAAGACAACCTACAGAATAGGAGATAATATTTATAAATCATATATTGGATAAGGGGTTCATATCCAGAATAGATAAAAAAAAATCCTATAACTCAACATAAATTAAGAAAAACCTGATTTTAAAATGGGCAAAGGAGTTGAATAGACATCTGTCCAAATAAGATCTACAAATGGAGAGTTGGGCCTACATTTTCTTCTACTAGGGCAGGGTCTCTGGTCTAATGCCTAGGTCCCTGATCCATGTTGAGTTGAATGGGAGGTTGGGTACAACCAGGGTGAAACATAGGGGCTTAATTTCATTTTTCTACATATGGATTTCCAGTTTTCCTGGTACCATTTGTTGAAGAGGCTATCTTTTCTCTAATGTAGGCTTTTGGTGCCTTAGTCTAGTATGAGATAACTATTTATATGTGTTTATATCTGTGTTTTTTATTCTGTATCATTGGTATTTTTTTTAAACATCAGAAATTTATTAGTTGCTCAAAACATTACATTGATCTTGACTTATCATATACATTTGTTTCAAATGGGGTATGAATTCTTATTATTCCCACGTGTACAGATTGCAGGATCACATTTGTTATACAGCCACATTTATACATACTGCCATACTAATGTCTGTTGTATTCTGCTGCCCTTCCTATCCCCTTCCTATGATGTCTGTTTTGGTGCCAATACCATGCTGTTTTTGTTACTATAGCTCTGTAGTATAATTTAAGGTCTGATATTGTGATGCCTCCTGCTTTACTTTTCTCGATATGGATTATTTTGGCTATTCTGGGTCTCTTATTTTTCCAAATGAATTTCATGATCAAACAAACAAATAAAAAAATCTAAAAATGACCAACAAGCATATTAAAGATGTTCAACATCACTGATCACTAAGGAAATGAAAACCAAAGCCACAATGTGATATCACCTTATTCCCATTAGAATTGCTACTATATACAGGGAAAAAAGAAAACTGATGAAAAATAACATATGTTAACAAGGATATGGAGAATTTGGAATACTATACACCGTTGTTGGGAAATAATGAATAGTGAAGTTGCTGTGGAAAACGGAATGAAAATTTCTCAAAAAATAGAAAATATAAATAACAGATGATCCAGCAGTTCCACCTCTGGATATATATCTGAAAGAACAAAAAGCATGGTATCAAATAAATATTTTTATACCAATTTTAATAGCAGTATTATTCACAACAGCCAAAAGACAAAGCAACCCATTGATGAATGAATTGATAAACCAAATGTGAGCTACACATATAATGAAATATGTGTATATTATACATACATATGCATTATTATAAATTTAAATTATTGAATATACTATATTTTGTAATGTATTAAACATAATAGTCTTAAAAGAGAAGGAAATTCCAATACAGGCTACAACATGGATGAACTCTCAAGATACGCTAAGTGAAATAACTAGTAGCCAAAGGACAAATACTGTTAGGATTCTACTTCTGTGAAGTACTTAGGTAGGGAGATTTGTAGAGACAGAAAATAAAATATTGGTTACCATGGGGTGAGAGAAGGAGAGGTAGTTCAGTGGGTACATTTAGTTTTACAAATGAAGAGTTCTATGGATGAATGGTGGTGATGTTTGCACAACAGTGTCAATGGTTTTAATGCTACTGAACTGTATGTACACTTAAATGCTGTTAAGATAGTAAATTTTATGCTCTGTGTTTTACCAGTATTTAAAAGAAATGTTTTAAAAATAAGGAAATTCAGGAGTTGAAAAGTATACTAACTGAAATGAAAAATTTACTAGAAAGGTTGAGCAGTAAACTTGAGTTGGCAGAAAATTCAGCAAACTTGATGACAGAACAAAAGATTATACAGTCTGAAGAGCTAAAGAATAAAGAAAAATGAGTAGAGCCACAGAGAAATGTGGGCCACCATTGGTGCACCAATGAGAGTACTAGGAAAAGGGGGCAGAAAAAATAATTTAAATATTTTAACTTTTCAAATTTTATGAAAAAATACTAATCCAAGAAGTTTAACATACTCCAATTAGGATAAACACAAAGACATCTACATTCAGACTCATTGTAGTCAGAAGATTTAAAGACCAAAAAAGGAAATCTTGAAAGCAGCAAGAGAAAAATGACTGTCAAATACAGTGGAATTCCAATAAGGTTTAAACACTGTCATCTCTTGAAACAGTAAAGCCAGAAGGTAGCGAGATGACATAGTGAAAGTGCTGAAAGAAACCATCTCCCACAAAGCTATTTTTCAAAAGTGAAGACAAAATAAAAACATTCCTGAATAAAAACTGAGAGAAGCCATTGCTATCATGCTGAAAAGAAGTGACAGTAGACAGTGATTTGAATTCCCCTCCCTGCCACTCCCGAAAAGATACCAAAGCTTTGTTAGAAGTAAACAGGTAATGATAAAAGATAGAATAATTACACATTTTTCTTCCTTTTTTGAGCTTGTGTAAAATATTATGAAAGAGGAACTATGTCTGGTTGCGTTCTGGTTATTATAAGAAGTGTCTTTCTATTTATATGAGAGCATCCTCCCTTGCTCCATGTTGTCTGAAGAAAATAGAGGGTAAGGGAGCCAGTTCTTGATCATACAAAAGGAGCAAGCCAGTGTTCTCAGAATGAAGAAATGGTTTTCAAAGAAATTTTATGATCTCTTATCTCTTTTATGTTATTTTAGCTATTTCCATGGTTCTTTGATGGTAACATTTTTTAAAAAGCTTATGGTTTCTTGATTTAGTAAAAAGATTCCAATTTAGGTAGTCTCTGTGGAAGAAATCCATAGAACTACTAAATTTCTACCTGAGTTATCAATCAAATGAGCAATTCTGTGAATTTTTGTCTTGTTTAACTTGATTACCCTGTTAATTTGACAAATTATTGGTGGAGTTGAATCAAGTTTCCACACTTCCAATGAAGCACTTCTGAGAATTGGACATTCTCCTACATAGCACAATGGAAGAGGCTGGGTAAATCCATTTAATAATTATCTGTACTCTGTTGCTTTTTCTGCTGCTTATAAACTATTGCTTAAGAATCTCTGGATGGAACAAGAAATATGGGGCTGTAAGTTGAGCATGGAAAATAGTTAAGATAAAAATCATTTATCAACTATTCATATTAATATTGTATATTTATAGAAAAACTATGTAGTAGTATCAGGAAATCAAGGTTTTGATAAGTACTATCCCTGTTTTGATTGAGCCCCAAAATAATCAGAAAAAATTAGTAAATAAATATGTAAGAACCAGGATATCTATTTACATTCATGGTTCCATTTCAAACTGGCTGAAAGGAAAGTATTTCCCTAATATAGCTCTTGGAACTTAGCCCAACCACCAAATACTTAAGGGCACAGAATTGGAACACGGGATCCTGGGTTTGCCAGTTGATAAAAGTTTCATATGATAAATGATTTGCTTGTGAAAATCAACCTATTTTTGGTTATTAGTGAAAAAGGAAAAACCTTAGAACCTCAGGGGAATCTATCTAGAGGGAGTACAAGAAAGGGTGAAAGGGAGGAATGTTTAGAAGACTTTTCTATCTTAGAGTGGGAATAAGTATATAAAACTCAGCTAGTCATTCTTGTCCTTTGCTTGAAAGCAGCATTGTACCTAAAACAGTCTAGCAAGGTAATAATCCATTTAAAAACCTCAATTGTAGTCAATTCCACATTTTCAATGGGAACGAATTTCAGAGTGCAACAGCTCATTTGGTTATAATTTTTTTCCTCCTACCCAAATGCAGTCTTTCTTTCCTTTTCTTTCTTTTTTCTTGGTACTGGGGATTGAACCCAGAGGTACTTTACGACTGAGTTATGTCCCCAGCCTTTTAATTTTTTATTTTGAGACAAGGTCTTGCCCAGGTTGGCCTCCTCCAATTTGTGATTCTCCTGCCTCAGTTTCTGGGATTATAGGCATGTACCATAGCACCTGGTTCAGTCTTTTTTATTACAGGAAAGACTGCTTCCTTGTGTTACGTGCTCAGAGTTGAGTGGCTGAAATATATTTCCTTATAATATTTTTCCATGGGCTCATTGAATTATAAATTTAAAATGCAAATACTTAAGCTTGTTTACAGTAACCTACCATATAGCCATTCAATTCCACTAGAACATCACCAAGGAAATGGCCCCCACCCTTCCTGAGGCAGTCTGTCAACTTTTTAAAAATATTTTCCGTGGGAGTCATGTAGTACCTTCTAAATCTTTTCTTTTTTAGACCAAATCACTCTTAACTCCTTGAACTTTATCTCATTTTAATTATTTTTGCTGGTTATTTCTTTATCCTTTAAAAATATATTTACTTAATAGACTTGTATAATAACACTCCCAGAGAGCAAAGGCTATGTGGAAAACATCTAAATAATACAAAAGCTTTATGAGCTGGAAAGAAATTTAAATGTCAGAATGAGAAAAATGTAGGAGGGAGAGTGAATACAGCAGGAATGAAGCTGGAGAGAAGAAAGGCTACAGAAGGCCTGACCCCTGCAGGTCAAGTGGAAACTTTAGATGGAGCACCAAAATAAGTTAGTTCATGTTCCATAAATTCATGAAGTCTGTCGATTGCCCTGCTTAAGAAACGGTCAAAAATTTCCAGCCCCTCTCCCTGCAGGACAATCCTGTGGTTCTCAGTTTCAGGCTAAAACGCCTCTTCCAGATCCTGTGGTCTCTTGTTGGTGTAGGATAATAGAGTTGGACAGGACTTGAAGATATCTTCTGATCTTGACAGTTCCCAGGGATGAAGGCCCTGCAGCTTTCTTTGTTATCCACTCTCTTTATTGCCCTTTCCTTATCCCATGGGCTCTTCCTTTCACCCTTTCCTTCTTATACCCCACCCCCCACTTAGGACAAGAAAGCTCAACTCTCAAAACAAGAACTAGTGTCATCAAGGTTTGATGAATGTCAAACAAGTACATCACTTCCTAGTTTCATTATACTGTTTTCATTTGAGTTCCTTCTACCATGACTAGACAGTGGGTTTAGGAACTCATTGTTTAAACTTACTCTGACTTAGGACTGTCACATCTTTCAAATGACCAAAATTGGACTAGATATTTTCTAAAGTACCCTCAAAGTCAAATGTTCTCTGATTTTATAATTCTTTGAACTAAAACAGGAATAAAAGGGTAATTGTAGGTTGCTGCTTGAAATACTGTTTCAGTAAAAAATAAAAAAGAAGACTGCAAAGTACTTGGCACCATGAGGACATTTTTAAATTCTGTTCAGTTGTGATGGCCAAACCTCAAGAGAAGGAGAAGAAAGATGAAGGGAAATCTTAAGAGAAGTATCAAATGTGACTGAGTAGGTACCTTAAGCATCCTGCAAACCAGAATGTACAAGAAGGCTATAGGGCCATCCAGAGACCTTTTTACCAAGTACTCAGCCCCCAGAACAAAAGAGAAAAGAGAAAAACAGCTAAATGAAGGAACAAATATGATGTGTTTTATATCTTACATTATAGGTAGTAAGCATGAAAAAAAATTATTGAGAGCCCCAGGCCAAAAATCTGGATAGATTCATGATAAATTCATTTTGTTTATTAAAGAAATCTAAGCATACTTTAGTGATACATTCCTAAATTTTTTTAGAAATGTACTTTCCTTTTTAGTGTACTGGAAGGTCTTCCAATGATAAAAGTGGTAATTGCTCATAGTAAAAAATAGGGGGGGGGGGGCGGGATGCAGCTAAAGATGTGGCTCTGTGGTAGAGTACTTGTCTAGTAAGTGTGAGGCCCTGGGTTCAATCCCTAGCACCTGAAATAAAAGAAAAAATAAATTTGTTTGTCAACCCTGGGCATGGTTCTTTAAGGTCTTATTGCTAGTTATTAAGCATACTTGAGATCTTATGGCCACATATAATTTTGTATACTCATTTTTTACTTAGCATTAGCATGTGCCAATGTCATGAAAAACTCTCAAGTTGCATCATTTTTGTAAATATATAATATTTCATTTTTAGAATTTGCCACTATTTTCCCAGCCACTCCCCTGTCTAGGGACAGTTAGATGGCTTCCTCTTTTTCATGATTATAATAAATGACATTGTAAAAAAACATCTTTTTACAACTATATATGCCCATATTTCAAACTAGTTTATCTCCATTTGAGATTAATGTCATAAAACACACCCAGATGTTATCTGGATACTCCTTATTCAAGATAGAGTACTGAAATTGCCATATATCTGACACAGCCGGACAAGTTTACAAGAACCATTTCCTACATGAGAATACATACTATTTCTTAGAACTGTCTAAATCATTCTCAACTGTCCTCATGGGTGATGGTATTACAGAATGTAATACTGCAGATACATTATTGATAACTTTATAGAACTTATTTTAGAGTTGATATGAATTACAGACCAAAGTGACAATTTTATTATGAGTTGCTCATATTCAAACTTTGTTTAACTTCCTTGAAGCTCTCAGTATAAGTACCCACAAGTCCAGATTTAAAATGTCTTCAATCTGTGGATCCTCCTATGGGAATGATTTCCAGCTAATTTTTACATTTGCCTTAAATGTGAATGACAATAAATGGGTTTATACCTTTTAGATCCTTTATAAGTCATTTGGGAGACTTGTTTTCACAGGAAACTTTTCTCTAAGAAAGTACAAAATCATTGATTGGAGAAGGTCAGTGGCCTGAAAGCAGCAGACCTGTTTCTCATATTTAACTTTGGAAGAGTTACATCTTTAATCTTTTCCTGTGGAACTTCATGTTTGCATTGCTGCCTCAACATCTCCTCTAATTGATCTGTACTTGCTCTTTGCTTTTCTCTGTCATTGTTTTAAACATGATGTAATAACCTGTCCCTGAACCCTAGTTGAACTGGCAAGTTTTATATGTCTCAATGGAAGAGTCTCCTTTTCATTGAATATGAGAACTATTCTTTCTTTCTTTTAACTATATAATTTATATAACATCCTGAGGGACTTGAGATAGGGGCAATGCTTGCAATATAGAAAAGAAAAATATCAAAAGCAAATGTTACTTTTTTTGACCAGTATTGTTTTCTAATCAGTTTTATTGAATTTTATAGACAATATTAAGTTTACCAATTTAAGGGTATAGTTTCATGAGTTTTGACAAACACTGAAGATATCTTCTGATCTTGACAGTTCCCAGGGTTGAAGGCTCTGCAGCTTTCTTTGTTATCCACTCTCTTTATTGCCCTTTCCTTATCCCATGGGCTCTTCCTTTCACCCTTTCCTTCTTATACCCTACCCCCCTACTTAGGCCAAGAAAGCTCAACTCTCAAAACAAGAACTAGTGTCATCAAGGTTTGATGAATGTCAAACAAGTACATCACTTCCTAGTTTCATTATACTGTTTTCATTTGAAAACACCACCATCCTCAGGATTTAGATAAAAAATTCCTTGTAGACAAGTAGTCTCATTTCTTTTGGGTAAATATACCTCAGGAGGAGATGACTGGGTTATGTGGTCAGAATACCCTTTACTTTATAAGAAACTATCAACTTATCTTCCAATGGGGTTTTATCTTTTTGAAATTTTTTATTGTTTTTAATCTCTACTTCTTCACCTTCTGTCCCTCAAAAAAGCTTCTATCTCTTATAATGTGTGTCATTCTAACCAAAGATAAGGCCAGGATTTGTACATTGAGGAAGAAGAGCAGGACCAGAGGGAGGTGACTTGGTACACCCACATGACTACCAGATGGGATGGGGAGCAAAGAGATTGAAAGAAAGATCCTTCTAGAAGTGTTTTGGAACCTTGTTATTTGTCCTTTGTCTAAGTGATATCAATTACTTCGAGTTGCTTGGGGCTCACCACAACTTATAAAACATTTTTATATAACTAGCTTTGCTCTTCACAGTTCTGTAAAATACATGTCGCCATCATTCCCATTTTGCAGATGATGAAACTGGATTCAGAACACATTTGTGAGTTATGCAAGATCAACTGCTAGTTAACAGCAGAGATAGGATCAGACCTCAAAGATCCTGACTTTTGAGCTATCAGGGCTTTATCTGCTAATGGTAGCAGCAGTCAACTATGTTATCACTTCTAGGTTGTGCATAACCAAAAGTTATAGTTTATTACCTCCAATTTTCAGAGGGTCATTTAGGTGTCTTGCTCGGGGTGGTGTAGCCAGTAGCTGGCTGGACAGAAATGGACTCAGAGCTCATACTGAAAGTCCCCTTCTCCATGTAGGGGGAAAAAAGATCCCCCCCTTTTTTTAGTCTCAGAAGGGAAGCCACAACAGATTAGCAAACTGCCTTTGCAATTCCTTTTCCAGTTTTAAGTCTGTACCTCCTTCATGTTAGATGTCTTTCATCTTTATTCTTGGGCTCCATGTTCATGCTCTTTATCCTGATTGAGTAAACCTGCCTTCTTCCTGCTTCTATTGTGTGGATCCATAGTTGTTGCATTCCCTATGCTATAAGCCTGAGCTAACATTTGGCTTGATTGTCTTGCCTTTTCTTTTGATGGACTTTGCTTCTCTTTCCGCTCTCCCTCCATCCCGCCTCCTTTCTCCTCTCTACCTTCCTACTCCTCCCTTCCTTTCTTTATTCCCTGCTTCTGCCTCAGTCAAAATATCATCTCCTTTTCTTCAGGCTCCTGTGTTCTCCTTGACTGCTCTGCATATTTGTAAATATGCTGTTTAAAGGTGGTCATGGAAAGTTTCAGCAAGGTTTCAATTTTTGTTATTGTGAATATGTGAAGCTCAATATTTTCTATCATGAATACACTATTACATTTTAAATTATTTTCAAAAATTTGAAAGCATAAAGTGGAAGTTTTCATGAGCTATTCAGGTATTATAATGTTGTTAACTAGAAACTCCGTATGGCAAGATGTACATACTAAATGTTAAAAAGAAATATTTTTCCTATGTTTTATTCTACAAATAATAAGATTCTAAAAGTAAATCTTCAGAATTAGGAAATGCTAGTCATTTTCACATCTGAGGAATCCAAGTCCCTATTGTGCAACAATCATTAGATTGTATATCACTACTAAAGAGATATCTGTACATTGATATTTCTACCTAAGTGTCAGAATTCAAGATTTTACCTTAGCGTCCATGAAGATGGATTTTACATTTTTTGGAGAGTAGGTATGAGACCCTTTGGGCTTTAAGAGAGGAAACTGGAAAATTGCTTCTGAGCCAGAGTTCTCTGCATGTGTAACCTAATTTTGGAGGGAAATCTTGGTCTGAGTGTAGCCCACGAAATCTCAGGTAAAAATTCTTCACAGACCAGGAGCAAACACAATGGAAAGGAGGTTGACTATGGACTAATCCTTTAAAACTGCAAATCTCCTCATATGTTAGCTTTGACAGCATTCCAGAGCAGAGACCCTTCTACCCAAACTTCATTTTGCATAGATGTGTTAAATGTCACAATTATTCAGCATTCCTGCTCTTAATTGTGTGAGTGAGAGGATATTAGGTACAGATGCAACTGATGCTGATAGAAATTACAAAGAGAGAATCCAGGCAGTGGTGTGGCACAGCTCAGTGATAGAAAGCTTAGCTAGCTTGCACGAAGCCCTGGACTTGATCTCCATTGTCACAAACAATACATAATCTAATACTTAACTTGCGTCCTGCCAAGTGGCCTCATTGGGCCTGGTGAAAGAGTGGAGCTGGTGCATAGATAAAGGAACAGGGTGGTGGGAGGCAGCTGAAGCACAGAAGATGCTGAGGAAAGAAAGGGAGGAACTTGTTGACATATTACAAGTCTGGGAAATGGGACTTAAGAAACCCTTCCGTGCCTCTTGGAATAGTTGGAAAATACTTTAAAGATTCTTGTTCCTCGAATGGAAGAAGTCTGTGGCATTTGAAAATTGAAGAGTGTCTTGTAATATTCATGCCTACAAATCTCAGCCATGTAGGAGGCTTTCATAGTCAGGGTAAGAGAGAGTTAAGAAGCTTGTTCCAATCATCTTTCATGTTTTGATGTAGTACTGTTGACCTTTTCCAGAAAAGACCTTGTAGGGGTGTTAGAAAGAGCCAGAGCATTAGCTGAAAATTCTAAACAGTACTGCCCCCTTGTCGAAAGTCATTGCTGTGGAAAGAGAGATGGCATTTCTCCATGCTATTTCCACACTTGAGACCTCCCTCTCTCACATCTACATAATTTTTATGAACTCTAGTGTATTGATTCCTTCTATTAACTACCTTTATGCTATGTCTAGTCTTCCCCACTCCAATATTAAGTAAATATTGTTCTTTTTTTCTGATTCTTCTCAGGTTTTGACTTTTACATTTAAATCTTTTATTTTTGGTGTGAGGTAGGGATCTGGTTTTTTTTCCCTTCCAAATAGTCAGTCATTTACAGTTATCTCAACATCATCTTATTGAATGTGTCAATGTTTCCCCACTGATTTTTGATATCTACCTTCAAATCCTACTTTCAAACAGACAGTACTCTCATATATCATACCTGATCAGACCTCATTCATCCTGAATTTGGCCTTCTACATTCTAGGCAGTTAAGGTTTGGGCCCTATGCAAAGTATCCTCTGGCCCTCCTGTGGCTCCATTCAGCAGCATTGCCATCTTTTTCTATCCAACAGATTCTGTAATTATTTAAGCATTTTTTAAATTTTGCTCAAGTTTGATAAAAAAATTAAGGAGAAAAGGGAGAAAAATCAAAGTGTTGGTTAACAAAAATGAGCCTTATAAGTTTAAGTATAGAACATTTAAGATATAGAAATCATTTAGGTTACCAAAAAAAAAAAAAAAGTGGCAAGCCTTTCTCAACCTGATGCTTATTGGACTCAGTCTGGTTAGCTTGGATTATGAATGTGAGAGAGAAAAGCCAAATTAAGAAACATAAACACAGTTGTGGAAATGAGTAGTCTAAGATTATCTAAGTAGGAAAGGCAATCTCCAGGCTGAAATGATTACAATGGTAACATAAAGATGACTAATAACCTTCCCGAGCAAAACTGGGCAAAGGACACAGCTGCTCTGGTGTATACTCTTCTTTTCTGTGCTCATGATTTACCTCTAAGTGTGGCACATCCATAAGAAATGTTCTGTGGTCAAAGCCTATCTTAACACTAAAAAGTAAAACTGAAAATAACACAAAAGGTAAAAAAGAAAAAAAACCCACTGAGTTATTTTTCAGTCTAGTTCCATATGTCAGTAGCATCTAACCTTTTTCGACCCCTGTATGCAAACCATCATCATGTCCTGTTGAATTTTACTTTTCTTCCCTTCATCTATCACCATCACCACTCTGGTCCAGGATTCCTCATCTCATGCCTGAACCATGTAGTAGGCTCATGATTAGTCTCACCACATTCATGCTTGTCTTCTGTCAGTCCATTGTCTATGCCGCACCCAGAATGATCTTTAAAAAATGCTAAGTCTGATTATGTGAGCCCCATCTCCAATTCAAACCCATATTGGTAGTCAAATTGTTTGCATGGTGGCCACTGTCTTTCATGTGACCCACCTCAATTTTCATCATGGTTTCCCTCTCCCTGGCCTGCCTCCAGTCTCTTCTCCTTCCTACCTTGAGAGTTGTCTGGAATAAACACTTCCCCTAGTCCCAGAATTAATTCCCACGATCTGTAGATATCTGGTAAGCCTTTCCTGTCCTCAGATAAGGTCATGCCCCAGTTTGCTCTTATGACACTTGATTGTCATGTGTCCTTCCTTCATAACCCTTGTCACTGAAGCATGTAGTCACACTTACATGATTATTTGATTAGTGTCTGCTTCCTTCACGGGATTCACTGAACTGAAATCCCCTCATGTGCCAGAACCACATCAATTCTTTTTTACTGTATTCCTAGTGACTAGCCCAAAGGAAATTCCCAATAAATATTTGCTGAATGTTGTTCTTTTTTTAAAAATTCTTTTTCTAGGGTTTTGAGATGTAATGTTAGGTAATTGTTGATTTTTTTTATTCTTTTTTAGTTATTTATTCTAATTAGGTATATATGACAGCAGAATGAATTTTGATTCATTGTACACAGTTGCAGCACAACTTTTCATTTCTCTGGTTGTACACGATGTAGCATCGCACCATATGTGCAGTCACACATGTGTACATTACCTAGGGTAATGATGTCCATCTCATTCCACCATCTTTCCTGTCCCCATTCCACCTCTGAATGTTGTTCTTATGTCCCTTTTGGCAGTCTTGTCTGACAAATAAGATTTCATCAAGAATTTGTTTAAATTTTAAGATAGATAACATTGGCTCCAAATATTTTGATTTTCATTTTTTTAAATATATTTTTTAGTGTACAAAAAATTGTTATCTATCTTAAAATTGTACATGGACACAATACCTTTGTTTAACTAATTTATTTATTTATATGTGGTGCTGAGGATCGAACCCAATGCCTCACATGTGCTAGGCAATTACTCTACCATGAGCTAAAGCCCCAGCCCCTTGATTTTTATTTATAGATTTAATGTGCCTATAATATTAATAAATGTCTTTCAGTAGAATATTGTCTTTTGCTTCAGAGTGGTCTTTTCATTCTCTCACTTAGAATCTGAATCTTCAGAATTGCATAGGCTAAAAATCTTAGAAAATGATAAGATTTATCAGTGTACATTTCTGTTTAATTGTGTGCCTACAACTTTGTATACATAGATAATACTAAATATGTTTGTTGACCCTTATTATTATATATTATTCTCATTTGAACATTCTGTATCCACAATATACAGTTCAGGAAGGAAAGGGGAAAAAAATCATCTATCACACTACTACTCAAACTCATATTTTGGTGGATTTTAGTGTGTGTGTGTTATTTGTTTCCCTGCAGTGCTGGGGATCAAACCTAGGGTCTTGCACATGCTAGGCAAGTACTCTACTACTGAGCTACATCCCCAGGCCATCTTTTCGTTTTTTATTGTACATTATTAGCATTGCCATAATCACAATATATATAAAAATTTATGTCCTGCTTTTTCCCCATAAATAACTTACAGTTGATTGATCAAAGTATTATATTCTGTATGACATTGTAGATAAGCCTAATTCATTCAGTGCAATTTAGTAAATATTTATGAGGAAATACACTGTGCTAGTACCATTCCATACATCTAACACCTTTCAGAGAAAATACACAGGTTTGGTACTTTGACTCTATAGCAACAGAATACTGTAGTTAGGAAGCATTTAGAGACATTTTTACTGCACAGATATATTTTGTAGCATCTTCTGTCCTTCCTCAAAGCAGGAGTAAGTATTCGTTTAATAGCTTCTTCATTTATTCAACAAATTGATTATGGATCACCCCCACACCAGGCACTCGTCTATGTACTGGAGATTCAGCAGTGAATAAAAATCCCTGTGTTGGGAGAACACAGTGCAACAAGAATGAATGAATCAATGAGTCAGGTGATAAGTAGAGAAAGAAAACAGTAGGGTAAAAGGGATGAATAATGGCAGGTGGGAGGGGCTGCTCCTTTCTAAGGTCAGGGAATGCCTCTCTGGATGGTGACATTTGAGCAGACACCTAAATGGAATGAGGAGTGAGCTGTGCAGCTGTCAAAGGGTAGTATTTTTCCTGGCAGAGGGATCATCAGGTACAAAAGCCCTGAGGTTTTCAAGGAATAGCAAGGAGCCAGAGTGAGAAGGTAGATAAGAGTCGAAGTCAGTTCGGGGTGAGGCCTCTGGCTTTTCCTCTGAGATGGGAAGTAGTAGAATAGTGACTTGGTCTGACTCATGCTTTAATAGACTACTTCATTCTCTAGTCTTCTATGTTCCTCCTCAGAGGCCTTTTAGTTCCCACCTTCATCACCCTCTGTATGCATGACCTTAAGCCATAGCTTATAGACTTTCTTTTAGACAAATGCATGGTGTACTTATAGCATGAAGGGCTTATTCCCTGTACCTACATGTGCAGGTAGATAATTAGCCACACTCTGTGGTGTCACAGGATCAGAGTTGATTATCACTGTTCTAAGGAACTAGGCCCATTCCACATATTTGAAGAACTACCTTAACATTTCATTTCTTGATCTTTTGCTCACTTGAGGCAATTGCAACTCACTGAAAATAATGACCAAATGTGTTTTTCAAATTGCATATAAAAACTTAACCTAGTAGGGCTTACTGTCAGCCTATAATTATTAAGCATGCTTCAACCTCTGACAATCTAGAATCCAGCTTTATTTTTTTTTAATGTTTTATTTGTTGGTCGGTATGGGCGGAGGGAGTCTAATTATAATCTTCCTTGAATTGCTTTATGGTTAGATCTGTCACATGCCAAAGTTAGATCCCATTAGCAGGCTTAAAACATTTATTTCTGAAAGAACAAACTGTTATACTGTTACATGTTGCTTAGGGTAATTGATTTCTTTTGTTTTCTTTCTTGTTACAGGAGGAGACATCACAGCTTTCCCAGATTGGGAGAAAAAATATGGAATGTGTTTTACTGCTGACTGAACACAACCAAATGAACTGTACTGACAGTAGTTTGAAAACCAGCAGTTAGCAATTTGTTCAGACTCTAACACTGTCCAGCACTTTCCAGAGCAAACTCACTGTTTACAAGAACTCTCGGCCTTACGAAGTTTATAACCTCAAGCTTTGTTTATTTAAAATATTTCTGCGAAAGAAAAGTACCCGAAGCCTATTTTCCAAAATGGCCATGGATGAGTATTTGTGGATGGTCATTTTGGGTTTTATTATAGCTTTCATCTTGGCATTTTCTGTTGGTGCAAATGATGTTGCCAATTCATTCGGTACCGCCGTAGGCTCTGGTGTGGTGACCTTGAAGCAGGCATGCATTTTGGCTTCAATATTTGAAACCACCGGCTCTGTGTTGCTGGGGGCCAAAGTAGGAGAGACTATTCGAAAAGGTATCATTGACGTGAACCTATACAACGATACCGTAGAAACACTTATGGCTGGGGAAGTTAGCGCAATGGTTGGTAAGTAGCATAAGTCTTTACACCAATGAGTGATGTGTCCACTGGCCTATTTCCCTACTACAACTCTCTCCATATCCATAAGTGTGATTTTTGGTTTAACTTTTCAAAAACTGATCTGATGTTTCATATTTACAATTCGATTGCTTCTCACTTTCTGCATTTAATTTGGTTGTGATTTTTTGAAGCATTTATTTTCTCAAATTATTAGCAGTCTTGATGGTTACAATAAATTTCATATAGGTGAATACTTCTCACAAAGTTGAAAAATATAGAGTAGCTCTTCATTGTTTTGGAGTTATTTAAAAGTTATGAAAGAAATAATATTATCTAAATGTGTTTTCAAAGTTTACCTATGAAATTTCCTTGAAGGTTGATTTATGGTTTTACTTAGGATGTAGCGTTTTGAAATGTGACTGTCAAAAAATATATGCATATATAAATTAGAGGGCTAGAGGTGTGGCTCATTGGTAGAGCACTTGCCTATCATGGGCAAGGCCCTGGCTTCCATCCCCAGCATTGGGAAAACAAACAACAGCAACAAAACCAACACTCATGGGGCTGAGTGAGAATGTAGCTCAGTGGCAGAATACATGTTTAGTATGCACAAGGCCCTGGGTTGAATTCTCAGAACCAAAAATTAAACAGATAATATTTATTATTTTAACTCTTGTGTTCTTCATTTAAGTTCTAGTGCCATTACCAAATGAATTTAAGTGGTTACATTTCAAGCAGTTCTGGTCTTTTTTGTTATCAGTAGTCCTTTTTTTTTTTTGGCTCTTGTTTTGATTTTCTGCTTCTACCACTGGGAACAACTTTTGATAAGTGTGTGGGTTTTTCTGGCCAAAACATAATTTGTATGTCACCTGCGTATACTATGGCCTTTTATTTGTAGTTTTCAGTTGTCTAGATGAAGGAAAAAATTGAGCTGAGTGAACTGTGTTGATGTGCAAATAAACTGGTTGGTCAATGTGATTTCTCCCTTGCCCACAGTGACCGTAGCCTTGAAACACTATGGGGACACTTCCTTGCAATTTAAAGAAAAGTCCAGGCAGGAATACACTAAGTGCAGCTGACAGGACTCTTTCTCTGCTTGCCTCTAGGTAGAGATGACGTCACAGCAGACAGCTGATCTATACGGGTAATTTGGTTAGGGAGAAGAGGGTTAGAGAGGAATTCCACCACCTTCTGCTTTCAACAGGACATATCCTTTTGTAGGAAGAGTCCTGCAGTAGGAGGTAAGATGCTGGTGTACCAAGAACACAGCCACATTCCACAGGTCCCTAGTTATTTATGGTGTTACTAGCATTCCTTATGCACCTAGAATGTGGAGATTACTTGCCATATTGAAGGTCACCCACTATCTTTCTTTATAACAAGTTACTTTTAGAAGTCATTGAAGGCATCTGACAGAAACAGACTGATATACTAAGATGTTCAATATTAAAAACACAGTAAGCTAAGAGGTTCTTATTTCTCAACATTTTGTATTGTAAAGATGTAAGTTTCTAGATTGCTTTAATTCCAACCACTATTTTAATTATTGAATTTTATTTACCTTCACTGAACAAGTATTTCTCAGCAGTCAGATATATTTGAAATTCCCTTAGAAAAATAACCATTATTTGTAAAATTCATCCTTGGTAGTTATGATAAATATCTAAGATTTAATCATATCAAGCTGAATTTGAGATTTTTCTCAACAAGATAATGTGGACAAGATGCATTGAAAATATGGGAGAAATAGAAACACTGACAAAATTCAGTGGTAACTGAATTTTTTCTTCTTGTGAGGAAATTTTTGAGCAATGGTTGTGTTTATTAAAGAGATTATTAGTTACTGAGGCTACACTGAGGACTTAAGTTAGAAAGTTTTGTGAACTGAGCTTTATGTCACTACTAATTTTTTGTATAGTCAATATAACTTGTCCAATTTTTCATTTTTCCCACCCCTGGCCTTGGCTCTTTTCTGAAAGAATGAAGGATACTTACCTCAACTAGAATTTGGGTTTACCAAAGCAATTTGAGGTTTTGCTTCAATAATATGATTGTTTGCTTTGGTTTCTCTGTCTTTCTTTTCGGTTTTTTTTTTTTTTTTTCATGTGTGGTTAGTTGAATCTCAAAGCCTGTATTTGGGGTTGGGGGAGTTTATATGAATTACGTAGAATTTAAAAGTGGACCTCCTTGCAGAGGAGCTGTATAAATTTAAGATGGTAGTGTAATTATTATTGGCCAAAACCAAAGCTAATTTTGTTCAGAAGTCCAGATTCTTCTAGTCTTCCTCTTTTTAAATTCTTCCTTCAGTTTTTTCTTCTCCCTCTCTCTCCCTGACCTTTTATTCTGTTCTATGATGTTCTCTTTTTTTCCTTAGTAAATTCTCCCCCCATCCATGGGCCTCTGTTTTTTCTGATAGAGTTGTGTTAGAGTTGGGTTGGTTGGTAGAAGAAATTGTTGGTGCCCCTCAACTTTCTGAATAAGTTATCTTCTGACACTCAGATCTAAAGCAATTATCTATCCACTTTGTATGAAACCACCAACTGTTGCCAATACCTACTGAGAATTCTTCTCATAGCAATACCCATGTTGGCACAAACTATTTCCTTCAACCGCCATAAGAAGCATACAGACCCCTTATAGCCACTCAGCATCCAGGGCTGCCAAGCCCTGCCCAGTCCCTGCTTATCCTTCACCTCCTGTTTCTACTCTGTGCACCGCTTTCACCCATGCCTGTCTCCACTGTGACCCTCAACCTTTGCCATTTCTTTCATCTTTGCAGGAGCCTACTGCCTCAAAGATGCCTGACTCCCCCTTTTCCCTAGGCTTTCTTACACTTTATCCCATAGTTAATCCCATTCCTCTTTGTAGGATATTATTATCTTACATTCAAAATCTCTCTTTCCCCCTGGATGTGAATGTAATCCCATTTACCTTCAGCTATTCCTAAGGTTTAGGAGGCCCCTGCTCACTACCAGGTCCCCGAGCCAGTCCTGTCTCTGTTTGCCCCTCCTTACAGCTGTTCCTTTATTCTTCCCCACTCTCTCTCTCTTTTTTTCCTTCATCCCCTTGCAGGCAGTTCCCACCCCCTTACCTTTCCTTACAAACTCTCCTCCAGGACATATATTACAAAGTCAGCCAGAGAAAGGAAAGCAGTTTTCAGGAAGGAAAATCTTGTCTGAATGCAGTGGGGTGAGTTTATACCATTCTCTTACATCCCTAGATTTAAGTAATGGTTCTGGCTATGAAACATGCTCCGAACTTCTAGCTTTATTTTTAGAACAACTTTGTCCCTGCAGAATCCAGGGCTCAGATATGAAGCTTAAGGAATTGTCCTCAGGGAAGCCTAGGTGCTGCCATGGAGCCTGCTACCAGCTTGGCAGCACAAAGCTGGCCCCTTCTTCTCCCAACACATGATTCAGGGGTAGACACAGGGTCACAGCCAGCCTCGGCTCAAAGGTCAGCACGCCTGGCCCTCACTGGAGCAGCTGTCCATGTTGCCTCACAAACTGGGACCTGTGCAGCCATAAATGACCCTTCTGTAACTTGAATGTCTTTGAAGAAAATGCCAGGGGTCCGCTTAAAGGTGCTGCTGCTGCCAAGCAACTAGGCTTCCAGAATTAACATTTGGGATTAATAATGTACCCAGCTTATCTGCCAGACTCTTGATTCCTGTACAGTTCTGTACAGGCTTTTCAACAACTGCTTCTGAAAGCGATCTCTCCCAGCTGATGCTTTTAATACTCACTGCAAAATCTGATCTGCTTATGAAAATATCTCAAGTGAACTGTAGCCTAGAAAAACATTTAAGCCTAGGAAAGTGGTGGAATGGAAGGAAAGGACACAAAGCTACAGTAAGGGCTCCCAAACACACCAAGCAGGATCTGAAAGCAGACGCCCAATTCTGGGTTAAATATCACAGTTATTTTTCATATGAGAGAGAAAAAAAATGTTTAATGTGGTAATTTCCACTCTTTTACAGACTAATGTGGCATAGACAATATTTAGCACTCCTCATAATGTGACTACAAGGCATAACTGTAACAAAACTTTTCCCCAATGTGTTGCCTTTCTTATCTTTCTATGTGTGGTAGAGTCTTTAATCTCTTGCTGATTTTGACCAAACTTCACGCCAAAACAAGTTCATCATTGGCATATTCACCCTCACATGACAAAGGCAAGTGATAACTGGCATCAGGAGACTTGTCTTTAAATACATAGTCATCATAATCTCTTCCATGTTGAAGAAGGGATAGTCCTTCCTTCAAGGTAATTGAGCAATTTTTGTCTGGTCCTCAGCACTTTATAAAAAAGTAATCCATAGAAAATTAAGCTCGGGGGGCTGGAGTTGTAGCTCAGTGGTAGAGCACTTGTCTGGCATGTGTGAGGCCCTGGGTTCAATCCTCAGCACCACATATAAATAAATAAAATAAAAGATCCATTGACAACTAAAAAATATTTTTTAAAAAAAGAAAAGAAAATTAAACTCAGGGAAATGTTGTTATAGAGAATAATAATTTGGACTTCTTACCTTGGTGGCTAAGACTGTACTATGTGTCTGATTTTATTTCATTTTTATCTTTCAATTCACAGGTTCAGCTGTTTGGCAGCTGATTGCATCCTTCCTGAGACTTCCAATCTCAGGAACTCATTGCATTGTTGGTTCAACCATAGGATTCTCACTTGTTGCAATTGGTACAAAAGGTGTGCAGTGGATGGAACTTGTCAAGATTGGTAATTGCCATTTTCTTTTACCTATAAGAAGGAAAGTTTACCTTTTCTAGAGTAAGTTTTATTACAAGTTACTTTATATTTTTCCCTTCAAATGTTAAGATTTAGAAGACCTGTATGGTATGAGTAATGCTTTCCCCCTTAGAATTTCTGTTAAAGGAGATTGTGAACTGTTAGACAGTTTTAAACTCCATTCTTTTAAAATTTTACATTGTCATTCAGCTTTGAAAATCAATATTTATTTGTTCTTCCCAGGCAGAAATTTATTTGATTGAAGTCTATCTAAAGGTCAGAGAAAGACTAGGCCGGAAGTAAAGAAAATGGCATTGAATCCAGGAGCTTATGGTTATGGGAAGGCAAATGAAGCCAGTGTTATTAACCTCCCTGCAGTCAAGACATTGTCCAGTCTGCCCCCTAGGGAGGAAGCATTGTAGTGTTCCTTGGAGGTTATAGGTGTGCTGAGCAGGGACCAAAACAGGCCAACCCTCATTCCAAGAGTAGTAACAGTTTATTTCCTGGCTATGCTTTTTACACAAGGTAAATCCACTCAACCTCATGCACATCAACCCACCCATAGTGAAAAAGGCTCTTTTGCCCCATCGCCATCCTCTGTGTTGCTCATTCTTCTACCAGAATCACCAGGTTAATCAGGTCTCTGAGCTGCCCATCAGAAACACAAGCCACCAGGAAAATTACCTTATATCTGAGTGGTCATCAATTAGCTACACTTTAGAACTACCTAGAAAAGTGATTTTAAAATACCACCCAGACCTCATTCCAAACCTTTCAGATCAATCAAATTTTTGGAAGTAGAGTTAAGAGCATAAGTGGTTTTTAAAAACTCCCCAGATAGTTTCAGTGTGCCACCAGAGCTAGGAATCTAATGGAAGGTGGCAACCTTTAAAAAACAAACAAACAAAAAAAAAAAACCTTACTTTTGGAACAAGTACAGGACCTGCAGGTGAAAGGGCTCAGTGGGAATCAAAGGAATCTGTCTTCTGAGGCTAGTGCTTGGGGGACAGCTACTCCACTGAGCTGATAGTGTAATCTGTTATGTGCCACTTTGTGTCTGAATGAAGCAATATACAGAGTCAGGAGGGCTTGCTGGGTTCTGAGTTGAGTAAACTATTCTGGTGATATTTATTACTGTATATAACCTATATTGTTATATACAATGTCGTATTATAAAAATATGACCACAATCATGTATGAATTTTAACATTCATTAGACTCTTTTTTAATCATTTAGTTGCCTCTTGGTTTATATCTCCACTGTTGTCTGGTTTCATGTCTGGCGTGCTGTTTGTACTGATCAGAATGTTCATCTTAAAAAAGGTAAGTGAGGCTGGTTTTGTTTTTATTAAATTTTAGGACTAATTTTGGCTCACTATCAATAGAAATTGATAGTGAGAAGGGGGTATGAGGGAGAATTGTATATTTTCATTGTTAAGGTACAGCACTCCAGAGTTAGTCTGACATTATCTTAAGTGGCCAGAATGAGCCAAGGTCGAGTATCCAATGAATCCCCCAGAAAGTAGCACCTCCAGTATTGTTTTGGGGAATTTTGATTTAGTTCATTAGTTAATACTCCCAGGAATTGTGCTCAGACCTTAAAAAAGAAAGGTAATTATTTCCTGAATGTTAAGCAGAATAGAATGAGATATTAAGATTTTGAAATTGATTGTCATTAAAAACATCTGGAGATTTCCTAAAGATATTTTCCTATTTTTTAAAAATGGAGATATCAAGATTGAGATACTAACTTAATTTGAGGGAAAGATGCAAAAAAAGAAAATATGCCTACATGGTGTGCATTTTTTCTGAAAAATAAAATAAGATTAGAATTTAGATTAGTATTCTGGAGAGAAACTCAGTTGTCATTTTTTAATTTGACTATCAAAGGGTTATTGCAATATGTTTCTTTTTTATATTTCATTTTTAAAATACACATATAATGTTTATACTTATTTGTGGGGTACAGTTTGATAGATAGATCCAATATATAATGATCAAATCAGAAAAATTAGCATTTCCATGTCCTCACATTTTATTATTTCTATGTATTGGGGACCTTCAAACTATTCTCCTCTAGTTATTTTGAAATGTATAAAATGAATTGATATAGACTATATTAACCTTTTGTGCTATATAACATTAGAATTATATGTTAGTCAGCTGTCACTGTGACAAAGTACCTGAGATAAACAACTTATAGGGAGGAAAGGTTTATTTTGGCTCATGGTTTCAGAGGTTTGAGTCCATCGTCACTTGATCCTGTTGCTTTGGGCCCATGAAGACCCAGTGCATCATGGCAGGGAGCACAATGAATGAAACCTATTCACTCTATTGTGATTGGGGAAGCAAAAAGAGAGGAAGAATAAGGACCATGGTCCTAATATTCCCTTTAGATGCATACCCCCACTGACCTAAATTCTTCCTCTAGGCTCCACCTCCTGAAAGTTCCATCACCTCCCATTAGTGCCATGTGCTGGGGACCAAACACATGGGCCTTTAGGAGCTATTCAGTATCCAAACTATAGCAAGTTACTTCCCCGATTGAACTATATTTTGGATACCATCTCTATTCCTCCTTCCTACCTCCTTCCTGCCCTCTGGTGGCCTCCATTCTACTTTCTAGTTTGGTTATTAACTCTCACAGCTTCCACAAATGAGTAAGAACTTACAATGTTTTTTTTTTTTTTTTTTTCTGTGCCTGGCTTATTTCACTTAACATAACATCCTTCAGTTCCATCCATAATAACCACAAATGACAGGATTTCATCCTTTTTATGGCTAGATATCTTCTATTTTGTGGAAGAGACACATTTTTAAAAAACTGCTTATCTCTTCTTAGACATCTTGGTTGAATCGTTACAATGTTTTTGTAAGCAATAAAGCACCTTTTTGTGTTGCACTGTAGTCTTCCTTTTTTTATAGTTTTGCTTTCTATTGTTTTAGCTACCCATGACCAACCATTGTCTGAAAATATTAATTGGAAAATTCCCAAAATAAATAATTCAGAAGCTTTACATTGCATGCCAATTTGAGTATTGTGATAAAATTTCCCACCACCCTGCTCCCATTTTAGCTAGGATGTGAATCATCCTTTTTCTAGTATATCCATTCTGTGTATATTACCTGCCCACTAGTCATTTAGCCATTTCAATGATCAGTTCTATTGTGGCAGTATCATAATGCTTGTATTCAAGTAACTCTTAGGTACAAACCTAATGCTATGTCACCATGCCTACATCATTCACCTCACTCCATCTCATTATGTAAGCATTATATTATCTCACATCATCACAGGATGAGTATAATAAATATTTTGAGAGAGCACATTCGTATAAGTTTTCATTGAATTTTTGTGATTGTTCTATTGTATTAGTAGTTATTATTGTTAATCTTACTTGCCTTATTTATAAGTTGAACTCTATTACAGGTATGTATGTACAGGAAAAACAGTACATGGGGATTGGGTACCGCCCTCAGTTTCAGGCCTCTACTGAGGATCTTGGAACATATTCTATGGGGACCAGGGAGGACACCCATAGCATACTCTTATGCTTGAGCCATCCCAGCATATCAAGGACATGCCTTTTTTCAGCTATATATTGTTTGAAAATACAGCTCTTTTCTTTTAGCATTTTCTAGTGGTGTATTAAAGAGCTCATTCTCTTAAATAAGTACAAACTTGCCATCATCATTTCTCACCATTCCTTTTCCTGGGCTTGGAGCAGCTACTCTAATATTTGTTTACATCTTGGAAGGTGCTAGTCTGTCTTGCCTGCCAGCCTTCACCCTTTTTATTTCCTCTGCCTGGAATCCATCCTTGCCTGGCAAACTCCTACTCAACCTTCAGGTGACACTTCCTAGGAAGCCTCTCCTACACCAGCTTCTGGTTGGTTACTTCTTAGTCTTCTTCCCACAACACCAAATATGGATGAGATAGATGCTTGGTTGGCAGGGGTAGGGAGAGATGATGAGTAGATAGATGAAAGGGAGAGAGGGAGGGAGAGAGAAAGAGAAAGGGAAGAAATGAGACAGGTCTAATGAGACATTTGTCATTTGAATTTTAAGAGTAGGTTTTTGGAGCTGGGGCTATAGCTCAGTGGTAGAGTACTTGCCTAGCATGAGTGGGGCCCTCTGTTCCATCCCCAGCACTGAAAAAAAATAGAGAGTAGGTTATTTGGGAAAACATGAAGTGATTCAGTTAAAAAACTCAGACTTGGGCTCGGGATATGGCTCAAGCGGTAGTGTGCTCACCTGGCATGCGTGCGGCCCAGGTTCGATCCTCAGCACCACATACAAACAAAGATGTTGTCTCCGCCGAAAACTAAAAAATAAATATTAAAAAATTTCTCTCTCTCTCTCTCTCTTAAAAAAACAAAAACAAAAACAAAAAAAAACACCTCAGACTTGGGACTTTCCACCTTTCCAGGTTGTTGATCTGTAGTCTTTCTATAGACAGCTATTATTCCTAAGAAAATAATGCTTTGGAAACCAGATACAGTCAGCATCTGAGCACCCCAGTGTTTTGTGTTTGTGTTTAGTCCAATCTGCATTCTTTTCATGTGTCACCTCACAGGTTGGAATGCTGGCTGTCTCTCTCTCACCCCTTGTTCCAACCCATTTGTCTTAGCATTCACGTCTCTTGTGCCCATCCCTGCCTAAACTGGCTGTAGCGCTCTCCTGCAATTGCATCACTTTCTGCCTGCCCCTGCTCTTACATGCCTGAAGTCTCACTGCCAGTCAACACAAGCCTCTTGACAAGTGCTGAAGGCTACTTGAGCCATCCCAGAATAGGTCCTTAATGAGTTGTACTGTTTCTCAAACATGCATGATTTCCATACGTGTTTGCATTTTGTCGTTGGCATCTCTAAGAGAGCCTCTATTTATTCATATCTTGATAGCACATTTCAATTTTTAGATTTAACTTTCTTTTTATCTTGGTAGATGGAATACTTATATAAATATGCAAGAACATCTCATGTGGTTATTAGAAATCAGTTTCTTTTTGAAATAATTAAGCAATACCTGTGTGCCAATGCTGTGTTGTGGAGTTCTTGGCCATATTATTGCTTCAAAATCCTCTGTAGATCTGCTTAAAACTAAATTTATAGTAGTTTCTGAGATATGATTTAACCTCAAACATGTGTGATACCATTCTTGTTGATGTATTAAATTGAGGGAATGTCATAACAGAAAGCTAAAGTTTTAAATAAATGTTTTATTAGACAAAGAACCACAATTCTTTTTACTTTTGATAGTTGAAGGTTAAATATTATACCTTATGAAAAGATTTTGGAAAAGTACTGGTGTTATAAAGTCATGTAAAATCTAATAGTAATACAATAATCCATAAGTCATTTGACTTAAAGAGGTGTTAGAGTCTCAAAATATTTATCAAATGTAGACTTTTAGGGGCAAAGCTCCATAGGTTTCAGAGAAGTAGTTGCTGAGCTCTGGGCTTTGGTTCCCCAGGCACTGACCTCCCTCAACAGTTCTTTTCTGTTTCTAAATCTGACATCAGCTCATGTGACTGTAGTGCTTTAATGTGTCTGCTGGCCACAATAGTGGGCTCTTTGAAAGTGCATTTGTGTAGAAGAGATGGCCCCAGCTGATGCCATTCCTGTGGATGTGCAGTGGAACACATGTAGTAACACACCAGCCTTTTTGGCCACAGTGGGGTTTAGGGTACTTTCTTGTAACATTGTCTTGTGTCATTTTTCTGGTGTTGCCTCCAGAAGCTCTGGAGTCCTGACCTCCCACTTTATCTCATTATTCCACAGGAGGACCCTGTTCCCAATGGCCTCCGGGCACTTCCACTGTTCTATGCTGCTACTATAGCAATAAATGTCTTTTCCATCATGTACACAGGAGCACCAGGTAAGAATTCTCTGGAAACTTAGATCCAGCCGTCAAGGTGCATTCTATTTCTAACAATGTTGATTTATTTGGTGTTTCATTATTGCTGGCTGACATTATTGATGGTCATTTTGGAGTAGTGAAAAGAGCAGTAAATGCATTTACTCTTCTAAATACCTAAGGGATGCATGAACTACAAAGGCAACAGGCTTTCCAGTTTAAATTTTTAGAAAGTAAATAAATAAATCCCCATTCTGCCATTTACCCAACTGTGGGTAAATGAAAGTTCAGAGCAGCTTACTGAACTTCTCTGAGTCTCAGAACCTGATCTGATAGCACATAACTACTGAGCAGTGAAGGGTCAGGGAAGGGAGGTGGAAATCCTAGTGCTACACAGGCGCGTGGTGAGTAGCAGCCACCCAGCCATCTACAGTGCAGTGGCAGAAGCAGTCCATAGATGCAGATGTGGAACAACCTGGAAATTGTCAGCTTAATTAGTCTAACCAATACAAGCCAATACTGAAACCAGTGATGATTTTCTCTTCAGAATTACTCTTTTTGGTTTGGAGTTTGGGGGGAAGGGAACAGTTAAAAATTCTTTTCTTTTACATTCTGAATAGTAAAAGAAAGGAACTCATGTAGAATATTCTAATGTGCACACATTTCAATGTTGATGAATGGGTAATGTCCTATTAAATGTTTCTGTATATGCTGGGTGCAGTGATGTACTAGTAGTCCTAGTTACTTGGAAGACTGGGGCAAGAGGATCATTTGAGCCCATGCATTCTAGGCCACCCTGGGCAATGCAGTGAGACCCCCAAGACCCCAACTGGGATAAGAAAGAAAAAAATCTCTGTACATATTTGGTAAAGAGAATTCACCCTCTGTTTCTTTTTATGAGATGTGTCTCAAACAACCAGATTCTGAATACACACAATTTTGTGGGGATATATGAAGTCAATATATATGTGAATTTACATCATAGTTCATCTTCTTAATGTCATGGATATGATTTAGTTTTTGGCTACATCTGACAGAAAAGTCTCCTCTACTCAGAAGATAAAATTTCTGTTAAATGGCTCATTGTGCTATAACTGAAAAGTGCCATCTTCCAAAATGAGGGGAATGCCTCACAAGTTTCTCAAATTAGGTTTTCTTGATGTAATTTTCCCTGATTTTATTTTATGAAATTATATTTTGTTTACTTCAGTACTGAAAAATTTTCAAAAATTGTTTTAAAATGATTCTTAACATTTTATAACCTTTTACTTTGCCATCTCTGTCGCATTCAAAAACATTGATCTTAAAGATTTGATACTTAACATTATTGAGACTTCAGACTCTGGGTGACTTCAGCAAGGGAGAGGGAGGCATCATAGCTACTTTAAGTTACACCAAAAGCACAAAGCTGAAGATGAGAGTAAGGACACAGGTGAAATCCTCACCTCAATCACAGTAGCCTGCTATCTCTTCAGGTGTTATCATTCATGGACTATGAACACTGTTTGCCACAGACTTTCCAAAGTGTCCCATGATTAAATTAAAAAGAAAATCAGAGGCAAAGAAAAGGCAGTTCCATATGCTGGAGTTAAACCCTTCTACCAAGTGTGTGCTTTCTAGGTGCCTGGAAGGCTCAGGAATGCCATACTGGAAGTAACATGTGGCAAAGAGACATCTTTGTAATCTTGCCCATGAGTCCTTGTTCTTAATTTCATGAAGGCTCTTAGAGCTCGAATAGCTGAACAAAAAGCAAAGCAGCTCTCTGTGCATGGGGCACAGAGAGCCCATGTGTGGGGGGGTTCCCAACAGACACACAAAAAAGAGAGAGAAAGGAGAGAGACTGAGCTAATAAAAGTTGAGGATGCCTTTTGTAACACCAAGTCCTGAAAATGAGAATTGGTATAAATAAGATAATTTCATTTTGTTTCTTTTTTTTTCTTTTTTTCAGTTTTTTTTTATTGGTTGTTCAAAACATTACAAAGCTCATGATATATCATCTTTCATACATTTGACTCAATTGGGTTATGAACTCCCATTTTTACCCCAAATACAAATTGCAGAATCACATCGGTTACACACTCACATTTTTTTCATTTTGTTTCTGTATGTTTTTTCACTCTCTATTGTTGCTTCCTGTTGTTTTTTTCAAATGTCAGAATACAAATGTGTGATTCCTTCTAAATTTTGGCTTAATATATACTTTATATATACTGTCTTTAATTTTTTTTATTTTCCCCTACTATTTTACATTTTTATTTGTACATTTGCTAAAAGAAACATCTTACTGAGAGAGTAAACTAATCTATGGAAAATTAAACTATATGATGGATGAGACACAAAAGACAATACGCATACTTCACAGGGTTATTGTGAGAAATAGATAACATAAATGCATTGAGTTGAGTTTTACATGAATTAATCCTTCCAGTCCTTTCAGCTCCTCTAGAGGATTGTTGATGTTGCCAACCCCACCTGTGCTGGGAGAGAGGCACAGCAATGCTGCATTCGCTAGATCATATAACTAGTAAGATGCAGGACCAGAATTTGAACAAGACTAGTCTTGAACCCTATGGTCTTTGTTGTGACATTATGTAGATACATGAGATAGCTGAAGGAAAGTACTTATAAGTATGTATAGCATTACTGATAATGACAATAAAAATTGCATCAACCTTAGCAAATTCTTCCTCTTAACTCTCTTGAAAACATGCCTTCCAATATATTTAAGGACCTGGGTATAAATTTTTTATATACTTTATATACCCGTTATTGTGAAGAAGGTTGCCACCTCCTTAATTAGAAATATTTTAAAAATCTAAAAATGATGTTGAAGATTATCATTCAATTGAAATACAGACAATATTCCCAGTCGTAAAGTTCCTGGTACATGTATGGGATAGGCAGCTGTTCTATAAGGAACGTAACATCTCAACTCCCTAAGTCCCATTCCTTATTGTAAAGTAGGGACAGTAGTAGTAGCTCCATTAAAGGGACACTGTGGTTCCTGAGATAATGTGGGCAGGGCATGTAGCATGGCACCTAATGCATAACTCACTTTTAATCATGTTAGAGACTCTTTTATTACCATCAGTCATTATTAGCCTCATTTTCTCAATTGTTAACAGCAAATCCTGAGTCATCCTATTTTCTATTTTTCCTGGATATATTTGTGGAACATTTTACCTGAAGTTTTCCAGGGTTGCTGGGTAGAGGGGATGTTACCTGGAGGAGAAAGGAGAAGTTTATGACCCTGAAGGACCAATCTTTTTGTTCGTCCATTAAGTCATAAAAGAACTTTGCTAATATTTTGGTCCCTGGGGAATGTTCCTAGAATATCCAATAGGTGGGCCAAATCTTATTTTTATTTAAGCACTGAAGGTTATTATTTACCCTTCAAACTAGACTTTAATTACATACTCCTTCCTCATTTGCGGGATCTCAACTTGTCCAGCTGTATCATAAGTAGCCATGACGACATACTTGGTAATAAGCTTGAGCAGAGAGTCATTTTAACAGTGACTGAGTTGATCCATTCCTCTCAACATACATCTGCCCTTCTAGAATTTATTCCTCTTGGTTCTCTTTCTTTCTTAGTTTCACATAATACACAGAAGCATCAGAGATAAAAGAATTAAATTCTCTTAAGAAAAATGAGTGACAGCATTAATCTTACCCAGTTTTACCATTAAGAGATTTTGAAAAATAGCATTTGTATTCATGGAGATGAATCAAATGGGGATTTGTTGGATGTTGAGTTATAGTGTTTTGTTTTGATTTCCTCTGTTCCTCCACTCTAAATTATTAAGTTGTTTATATCTTCGGCTTAGTTTGATTTGTTTTATTTTGCATCTGACATGACTTATCTCAAATAAAAGTCATTCTTACACTTCAGAGACTGAGTGTATACTTTTAAAAAATTGCCTTTGCATTTTTGTTCTTTAAAAAAATGATTAGGAAGAACCAAAAATAACTTTAGGAAATGAAGTGCTTACTTGGATTGGATTCAAGCATGACGTTTTTAATTGAAAAAAGTCTTTAGTTGTGTGGCACCTGGTTTTTGTTCAATGTTTAGACAGTTCATGCTGAAATTCATTGCATGCCTCTTTGAGTAGACAAAGCAGATCACCTCATTAAGCCCTGGTAGTTACATATGACTTCTAAGTCAAAGTGAGGTTCCTAGACCAGCCACATCAGCAGCACTTGGTGACATGTCAGAACTACTCTGGCCCAGCCCTGATACAGAACTGCAAGTACTTCAGCCCAACGACACATGTTTCAGCAGGGAGCCCTCCAGTGATGCTGATGCATTTACAGTTGGAGAACCACAGCACTAATTACCTCTTGGACCACGAACAGTGCTACCTTATTACAGTTCTTAGATAATGAGGGTTCTTTAAAGTTCTAACAGCAATCTTCCCTTACCCTCCTTTTTAGTCAGCAAATGAATTCTCATACATAACCAAGCCTGGTTTCTGGCTTCCCCAGAGCAAGCCTATACCTGAGGTGTGGCTGCCTCTGCCACTGCCCCTCCTTCCATTTCCTCTTCCATCTCCATCCCCTTCTTTCTCCTTTTTCTCCTCTATCCCTTCCTCCTTTTTTCTTTTTCTTCCTCTTCTCCACTGCCATCTCCTTTGCTTCTTTCTCCCCTCCTCCTCTTGCTTCTGGTCTAGTCCCAAGGAAATCAGAACATCAACAACCCCTGAGGCCCCTAGTTGTCTTTGTAAGAAGGAGCTTTGTTCTCCATGGGTCTCTGTATTCCAAGTTGTGATTGTAAAGTGCAAACTGTGGAGAGGCAGGAATTGGAACTGTAGTAATTCCTAGTCCTGGTTCAGGAAAGCACTAGAGTGAGAAAAGTTTCCAGTTACCACCAAGGGATGGATTCAAAAGTTAAGGATTTAAATTCACTTCCTTTTGAGAATTATTACAAATGACCCCTGGTTTGAGAAAGCTGGTACCATATTTTAAAATCCCAACAATAGAGCAAATTAGGAAATAGCATGTTTTATTTCAAAAGTGTGCTTAATTGTCTTTAAAAAGTTGTTCTAGGGGGCTAGGGTTGTAGCTCAGTGGTAGAGTGCTTGCCTTGCATGTGTGAGGCCCTGGGTTCAATCCTCAGCTCCACATTAAAAATAAATAAATAAAAATAAAGATATTGTGTACATCTACAACTAAAAAATGTTTTTAAAAAAGTTGTTCTAGGATTCTTTTTACAAAGGTAAAAGTAGTGCTTTGAAATGTTGATTAAAAACAAAACAAAACTGGTAACTTCAGTTTATCAGGAAAGGCAGAATAAGAAAGAGTGATAGTGCAAAGCAGGTCAGCCTGTGTTTATGCATACCTGTGTGTGTTACTGTGGAAAGATGGCCACAACATAGAACCATCTAGGAAATGAAAGCATAGAATAGTATATATTGAATAATCCTGTTACTTTTAAATTTTTTTAAAAAATGAAAAAAGAAATCCTCACGAACACAGTAGAATGTGTTTATATGTATCTAGAAAATGCCTGAAAAGACATGTACCAAATAGTCCCAGTTTCTGTAGGAAGAAATGGAGGCAAAGGGGAGGGTAATAGGGGAATTTCATATTGTACATCATACAATTTGGTAGACACTGAGGATATTTTGTATTAAGCATGTATTATATAAAAGTTAAAACCAAAGGCAAAATCTGTGCAGTTAATAAGAAGGAAGGCTGTAGGGAAGAGATGGTAAGGAGGGATAGAAGGGGACTGATATGAACTGCAGCCTTTTGGTTTCATATGATTTTGTTATTTTATAGATTCTTTAATGATTCTGTATGTGGAAAAACAGGAGGTATAGCAGAGGAATAACAATGGAGAGGGAGTTTTTATAAAATGTTCTACATCTTCCCTAAATGATTTGAATCTTCTGATATTTTGTGGATTTGGATTGGAATTGTAAAGATGCTTGAGGTTAGAGCTAAATCACTATTTGTCATATCTTTTTTGTTCAGAAAATGAGAGGCACCGGAGATGAAAGGCCATTTAGTGGCTAAAGTGGAGAACAGAGATTCAGAGCTCCCAGCTCTGGCTCCTGGCAGCCACTTTTGGCTGAGTGAACACGAGCAATTCAAGCTGTGCCCTACTTTGTCTATCCGCAGAGGGAATCAACGTGCCATGCCTCGTTGCCCTCTGAAGGTGTAATTATTTGGAAACAATTTGAGACCCTCACCAGGAAGACAATCCAATACAGAGTGTTTTTGTTGCAGATTTTGTAGTATATAACTTAACCTTAAGTAGTTAGAAGAGAAAAAGTTTTGCCTTGGGTGTACATTGATTTGGGTGTTTTTCTATAATGAACTTTTATGCAGAATTGGTTTTTTTTATTTTTTTCAGTTTTTTTATTTTTTTATATTTTTTTAGTTGTTGATAGATCTTTATTTTTTATTTATTTCTATGTGGTGCTGAGAATCGAAACCAGTGCCTCTCACATGCCAGGAAAGTGCATTACCACTGAGCCACAGCCCCAGCCCCCTGTTTTTTTAATAATCCATGAAACTCAATTTTATATGTGTAGTGTAGAGTGCGGATGTATAACATAAATAGCTATCAGCTTACATTTCTTACATGCAGGCTTTAAGAGTAATGGCTTGTTTCCTTCAATCCTCTCTTAAATTGCTAAATTCTTGGAACAATTTGGTAAGATCTCCATCCCCATTTGGTTCCTTTCTCCTTTCTTACTGTGAACAATTTTTCCCCTGTTTTCTTGGATTTGTTTACTTTGTCTCCCCACCTCTCCCACACTCAGATAGACTATGTCTATACCCTGCTTTCCATTCTAGATTTTCATGACCAGGAGGGTAACCTCAGAAGTTTCTGGCCCAGGTCAAATGGATAGCAAGGCAGATGTAATGATACAGAGGTACAAACTCAAGTGATACAGTGTCTTAGTGTTTAAGCAAAGGATCAAAGTCTTGAAATTGACCTCAGTTTCCCCTTTTGGCCCTGTCACCATTTAGGACCTCACATGTCCCTAATGGGAAGTGTAGAGATGGGCTTGAAGAAGCACAGGAAGCAGCCTTCTCTACTTTGGGGAGATAAGTAGAGAATAAAAAAAAAAATAGGGCCTGATAGCAAAAGTGTTCACTCACCAAAAAAAATCAAGTAACTCAAATTGTTAGTCTTTCCCCCACAATATGTATGATTTCCCTCTCTTAGACCAGGCTAAGGCAATGAAGCCAAAAGTAACACACTTGACAGTTTTATCATCAACTAAACCACAGAAGAGAAAACCTCTTCCAAATCCAAATGCTTTGAAGCTGTAAGAATGTAGGTTTGCTGTTAGTTTATCAGTTTGACTTTGGTAAAGGAACAGTTACCGCTCACTTGGGCAAGAAATAGCTGTGGAGTGATCCTTTGTTACAGTGTGAAGACAGTGACTTGCAGATATAAAACAGAAGCCAGGAAGCCATGGCCAGAAATAGAGCCCAGTGGAGTCAGCTCCTGTGGTTTTATGAGCAGCCCTGGGCTTCAGGTTCACGGGCAGAGCTGGAGTGGAACCAGCTGCCACTTAAAACAGTGCAGCCTGAGGATGGTGCTGAGTCCATAGCTGTCTGATGTCACCTGGAGTTTTAGAATGGAGTAGTCTAAGTGCCAACATTTCTACCAGTGGCACTCTAGCTGTAAAAAGACTAGGTAACTCTGTTGTTTTTCTAAAACATTTATACACATTAATATAACTTCCCCCTGATATTATTGGCTACCCATTCTGTAACCTCTTACAGTTATCAAAATATTTAATAATGATTGAGCAGCGTGGAGCTGGTTTATTTATATAAAATAGTGAACAAGGTAACAAAGCCTGCATCATTAAAAAAATTTACTTAGGGGGGAGAGAACATGGCGGCGAGAGGGGAGGCAGCGCTTTCAGTACCTCCTCAACAACGGGGTCAGAGAGACGCATGGATACGCTTAGATACGACCTGCTGAGAAACTCCTAGCAAAATTCCACTAAAGAGAGATCGGCCGGGAATCGGTAGGATTTTTGGAGGGACAGTCTGCGCTAGACGAGTGAATCTCCGCCACGCAGCGCAGAGGTCCAGACCCGCCAGCCGCTGCCCGCGCGACTCGGCGACCGTAGGCTGCCTGCACCGGCCCCCACGTCAGGGCGGATAGCCTCCGAGGCGCAGAGCAGCAGGAGCGGTGCAGGGACTCTAGGAAGAGGTCTCTCGCCAAGCCTTCATGAAATAGCAAAACGGGAGCTGAAACCAACCAGAAACAGACCAGTCCCACCCCTCCCTTCGGACACTCTGGCAAGGAGCCTGGGGCCCGCCATAGCAGAGTGGTGACATCACCAGAGTTCCGC
>NW_026000225.1:2422380-2448088 GCF_001458135.2 Marmota marmota marmota | reverse complement strand
GAAGGAGACCCTCAGGGTTATACAGTGGAGGGGGTAGAGAGAGAGGAGGGGAGGGGAGGGTAGAGGTGGGGAGGGGGGAGGGTGGAGGATGGGAAAGGCAGCGGAGCACAACAGACACTAGGATGGCAATTTGTAAATCAATGGATGTGTAACTGATGTGATTCTGCAATGTGTGTATGGGGTGAAGGTGGGAGTTCATAACCCACTTGAATCAAAGTGTCGAATATGATATGTCAAGAAATTTGTAATGTTTTGAACAACCCACAATAAAAAATTTAAAAAAAAAATTTACTTATTTAAGAGCTAAGTTTTAAATAGGTCATTAATTTAAAATGTTTTAAAAACTACAAAGTGACATTCTTATTGTGGATTTTGGAAGTTGCCAGTATAAAAGTACATGTATCAAGAAGTTAAAGCCCCACACCAATTTCCCATTTCTCCATAGAAGAAACCATTGCATCTTTCCAGAACTTTTTCTGTTTGTTAGCATATATGTCAGGAGTTAGGAATTGGGTTTTTTTTTTTTTCTGTTTTAAACATAAATTGAGTCACAACTGCACATATATTATATAGCTGACTTCTATCACCTGGGCCTCTTTCCTTGTCAGTGTACCTCAGCCTGCCTTATTTTTATGACTGTGTACTGTGATTATTTTACATTTCCATGATGATGCATATATTAACTAATGCAAATTCTTACCATTACAAGTAAAACTATAGTAGGTCTATATATATGTGTGTGTGTGTTCATGGGTGAGCATGCTTAAGTTGTATACTTCATGAATGTGTCTGAGAGAAAATGGACAAAATCAGAGTGATGAGCTCTGAACACAAAACAGCACTGTGGAAAGATGACGTTCCTAAACCACGTTCACTTCCTCCCTCTTACTGATTAATATAATTACTGCTCAAAGTGCATTGCTAGACTTCAATGGAAAGTTTTTCTGTTATAATTCCATAGTTACGCTTGAAAGTCAATGTCCTTTGAACAACTTTTATTTCTAAGCTGATTTGTTAAAAAGGGTCGTATATGTAGTCAGAATGCCATGTGCATTAAAGCAGGGCTGCTGACTAATAAAGAACCAAAAAGGTAGCAACCCCAGAGCCGTGCAGCATCCACATTTCAGCTTCTTCCCGCTGGTAGAAATGGGCTGCCTGTCAGGATGGAAGGCAGATGACTCCTTCTTAGTCACATTTATCCACCCAGAAATTTAGATAGTGACATAACATGCAATTAATGGCTTTATTCCCAACTTAATATGCTGATTGTGCCAAATTGGTGATATTTTAGTAATCAATTTATTGACAGGTTAAAGTACATATTTACAAAGTATAGTGTCTTTAAAAATATGGCTTTCTATGCCCAAGAATACAGTATGTTTGGTTTGGTTGGTTGAGAGTTTTATTAAACACACAGTCCAGTTGATTCATTTAAGATTGAGGGAATGGAAAACACAATGACAGATGAGACTTGACCAATGACAACATTGCTCTTCATTTTTATTTCCCAGTGCTAGGTCTGGTTCTTCCCATCTGGGCAATAGCACTCATTTCCTTTGGTGTTGCTCTACTCTTCGCTCTTTTTGTATGGCTCTTTGTGTGTCCATGGATGCGGAGGAAAATAGCAGGTAAGCACTTTTTTATTTCTTTGGAATTACAAAAATTTCTCCCAATTCCTGTGATTTCCCGTGTAACAAACAAGTATCCTCACAAATGGAGGAAATGGAAGTACAGTTAACTCCAGAACATACATTGGGATACAAGCCCAGTCTCGTGGCTCTTGGCTCCTGACTAATTTCTGGCTTAAACTTTTTCTTAGTAACTTGTGACTCAGGTGAGCAGGGGCTCTCATTGCCATTAGTAACAGGAAATAAACTATGCATCCAAGTTCTGTCAGCCTGATGAAAATCAATACCCTTCAGGGAGATGCAAATTAATAACACAGGAGATATTACTTCCAACCCACAAGAATCAGTAAAAATTTGAAACAAACAAGTAATTCCAAGTGTTGGTGGAAATTCCAAGTGTTGGTGAGGAAATGAAATAACTGCAATTCTCATACACTTATGGGGAAATGTAAAGTAATTCAACCACTTTGAAAATTAGCTTAGCAGTTGTTTTATAAAGGTAACCATATACTTACCATATGACACAGAAGTTTCACTCCTAAGTAGTTATCCAAGAGAAATAAAGATGTAAGTTCATAAAAAGACATACTACATCTACATACAAATCTTTTAGTCATAATAGCCCCAAAATGGAAACAATCCAGTGTTCACCAGCAGGTAAGTGGTGTATATATTTGTATAATAGAAGACTACTTAGCAATAAGGAGAATTGAACACCATATAAGGAATGTCATAGATGTTATATTGAACAAAAGAAGCCAGATACAAAAGAATGCATATGCCATATGACTCCATGTTTCATAAACTCTCTGTAAGTTTACCTTAAGAAATTTTATGGATGTTTCCTTAAAATTCAAGTATAGTGAAAACTAAGTGAAAATGAAGAAATCACCAGTTGCCTGGGAGTTTGGAAATGATTTAAAGGGACACAAAGGAACTTTTCAGGAACATGGGAATATTTATTCATGTTTTAATTGGGGAAATGGTCATAGAATATGCTGATTTGTTACCGATTATCCACCATTTAAAATATCTGGATTTTGCTAGGTGCATTGGCACATACCTGTAATCCTAGTGACTGGAGAGACTGAGGCAGGAGGATTGCAAGTTCAAAGCCAGTCTCAGCAACTTAATGAGGCCCTAAACAATGTAGTGAAACCTGTCTCAAAAAGGGCTGGGGATGTGGCTCAGTTGATAAAGGCCCCTGGGTTCAATCCTTGGTCCCCAAAATAGTTAATTAGATAGATAGTCAATCTGGATTTTATCATATGTAAATTATACCTAAAAAAAAAACAATTTTAATCTGGGCATAGTTATCCCAGAGACTCTGGAGACTGAGGCAGGAAGCTCACAAGTTCGAGGCCACCCTTAGCAACTTAGTGAGGCCCTAAGCAATTTAGCAAGATCCTGCCTCAAAATAAAAAATAAAAAAAAGCAAGAGATGCAGCTCAATGTAAAAACACCACAGGGTTCATCCCCAGTCAAAAAACAAAAAACTAAAAGAAGAACTACCTAAACTGTGGTTAGGCTGGTTATGTGACTCAATGGCTGGGTTTGGTCCCCAGCACCACAAGCAAAGGAAGGAAGGAAGGAGATAAAATATGCCTAGAAAATCAGTCAGGGTATTTTGCTATTATTACCAGCAACATAGTTGAATTTCAAACCTTGAAGCCACATGCTTTTATGGGGCTCACAAAAAGAGAGAGAAATATTTAAATTTATTCCTAGAATGTGCCTTACAGTCATGTTTCAATATGGGCATATCTGAATTCGAAAATCCATGTTTCAAAAAAAAATTAGATAATATGCAAGAGTCAGTACAGCAAAGATGTTGGTTCTTCTCAGATTGATCTACAGACTGAAATAATTAAAATAAAAATCCCAGGAGGATGTTTTGTTGATCTAGACAAGCTACTTTTAATATTTATATATAAGTTCAAAGAAACTAGAATAGCCAAAATAATTTCTGAAAAATTAGAATAAAGTTGGAGGATTCCTACTAACTGACTATAGGACTTATTGTCCTGTAGTCCCGTAGGCTATAGGAGCTCAGTGGTGAGCTACACCCCATTACTGGAAAGAAACGAAAAGAAGAAAAAAAAAAGACTTACTGTAAAGCTACATGACAGTGTGATTTATGAAGAGATAGACATGTAAATTAATGGAACAGAATACAATACAGAAATAGACCCACACAAATTTGGCAAATGAGTTCTTCACAAAGATTCAAAGGAAAAATATGCCTAGAAAATCAGTCAGGAAGAAGGGATAATCTTTTCAACAAATGGTATTGGAACTGTCAAATATCCATATGCCAAAATAAGAACTTTACCCTAAATCTTAAACCTTACAAAAATTAAGGGCTGGGGATGTGGCTCAAGCGGTAGCGTGCTTGCCTGTCATGCACGGGGCCCTGGGTTCAATCCTCAGCACCACATAAAAATAAAATAAAGATGTGTCCACTGAAAACTAAAAAATAAATATTAAAACATTCTCTCTCTCTCTCTCTCTCTCTCAAAAAAAAATTAACTCAAAAAGCACTGTATATATAAATGGAAAATAAAAAAACAAGACTTTGGTTGGAGAAAAACAGAAGAAAAAACTTTTGTGATATTGGGTTAAGCAAGGGTTAACATATGACCCCTAAAACATGATCCATGTAAGAAGAAATTGATAAATTACACTTTACCAAGATGAGAAACTATTCTTTTCTTAGAAGTACTATTAATAGAAGTTTCTTGTATTCATAATATATAAAGAAATTTCAGAAAACAAATAACTGAGTTAAAACAGCTAAATATTTGAGTAGGCACTTCACCAGAGAAGAGAGATGAATTGCAAATAAGCCCCTGACAAGGTGTTCAGCATCACTAACCATCAGGGAAATGAAATAACCATGAGATATCACTACACTCCTATTTGAATGGCATTTAAAAAAAAAAACTGACAATGCTAAACACTGATGAGGAAGAAGAACAGCTGGAACTCTCATATATTCCTGGTGGGAATGTAAAATGGCACAGGAAGACAATTGGGCAGTGTTCTTACAAAGTTAAAAATATATTTACCATAAATACCACTCCTGAGTAATTCCCCAGAGAAATGAAAACTTAAGTTCACACAAAAAAACTGTTCACAGCACCTTTATTTATATCACCAAAAGCTGGAAACAATCCAGAATATCCACAGAATGAATTAATAAATCTTGGTGCCCCCACACATTGGAATCCTACTCTCAACATTTGAAAGGAACAAACTGTCAATTTATGGGTGAATCGAAAGGCATTATGCTGAGTAAAAAGGAGCCAGTCTCAAAAAATGACATGTCATGATTTTATTTAGATGACTTTCTGAAGAAAGCAAAAGTGTCAGGTCAGAGACTGGATCACTGGTTGTCATCGTTACGATGGGGCAGAGGGTCTGACTACAGAGTTTTGGGGACAGTGGAACTTTCCATGTTCTGGTAATCACCACTACATACACAGTTCTATGTTTGTTTTAAAAGTCAGATTTATACAGACACATAATCAGATTAGTGCATGTAAATTTAAAAACTAATAATTTTTAAAATTCACATTAATTCATGCAACATCAAACTAATTAGTGAAACCATATCATTAATTAATTAAAACCCAGCTTCTTATTCCCATGGAGCTGCTTCCTGCCCTGTCCTATCGTGAGAATAAACATTCCCTTCTGCATTCACACAGACAACTATCCTGAGATGAGCCATTCTTACTCATGCTATTTGCCTGGTTTAATCTGTTGGAGTCATGAAATGTACATAAATGCTTTGATTTTTAAATACTTTTCCTGATAACTAAACCTTAATGTCAAGACCTTAAAATCTTTGCTTTCCAGGTTTGGGCTGTAATGTCACAATAGGAAATTGATACTATTCCCATGCTAGCTTTCTACAAGGTTTTTATTTAATCAAATTTGTATATTTTGAGATTTCAGTACTTCAAAAAGTACTCAGTATTTCAAAAAAAAAAAAGAAATATTATTTTTATGTGTGTATTTTAAGTACAGATTAGTGATTAAGGGCATGGACCAGGACCACAGAGCTACTGACTGAATTTAAATCTTAGAGCAAAGGGGAAAAGGGAAGGGAGGGGGCATAGGAGTAGGAAAGATGGTGGAATGCAATGGTCATCATTACCCTAAGTACGTGTGAGAAGACAAGAAGGATGTGACTCTACTTTGTGTACAACCAGAGATATGAAAAATTGTGCTCTAAATGTGTAATATGAATTGTAATGCATTCTGTTGTCATATATAACAAATCAAAATCTAAATAAATAAATAAATGTTAAATTTAAATGCCGCTTACTATCTGTGTGAGCTGGCTGGGGCCAATGATTTAACCTCTCTGTGCCTCAGTTTGCTCACTAGCAAAATGAGAAAAAATAATAATACCTGTCATATAAATGTTAATTTTTGTTATAATATTTACAAATATTATCTTTCATCTAGATTATAAACAACTTAAGATGAGCAATCTTTATGTACTTTTTTTTTCTTTTTGCAGTGCTAGGGATAAAACCCAGAGCTTCAATATGACCCTGAGTCACACCTGCAGTCCTATGTATATTTTATATTTTTACATATGTGTTCCCTGTAAGGCATAACAAATTTAATTTAAAAAAAAATCAATCTCTATAATCTGACTGTCTAGGTAGAGAGAAAGATAGATGATAGAGACAGATATGTGTAAGGGTGTCCAGAAGAGGAACTGAAAGTTCATTTTCATTTCATTTATGTAGGTGAGAGCTTAGCAATTTGCTCAAGATAATTATTAGCAGCAGCACCATGTATCAGATTTGATTAAAATAATACTTTTGAGCTTTAAAACAACTTCTTAAAATTTCATAGTTTATTTTTTGTTTCGTTTTATGTCGTCCAGGCTGGCCGCAAACCCCTGGACCCAAGCCATGCTCCTGCCTCAGCCTCCTGAGTAGCTGGGACTACAGGCATAGGCCACCACCCCCCTTCTTTGTTTCTTTTTAAAGTGAAGGATTTTTTTTTTTTAAGTAAGTAGGATCTTCCTATTCCTTTGAAGGAAAAATATTTTCTTGTTTCATAAAATTTGGTATGATAAAGAAATCTGAAACCAATAATTCATAGACCAGAAGAAAATAAAAAATGCTAGAACAATATCTGTGAAGACAGAAAGGATAAACTGGAAAATTTTAGTGATTCTGAGGTTAATTTAAGGAAATAGGAGGCCAGTCTAGATGATTGTGGATTTACAGAACATTGTCCCTGGGAGAGCTCTGGGTGATCAAATTTAACCCTCTCTTTTTTGTGGTTTTTAGATGTAGTAACTCAGGCCCTAAATACTCATCTTTTTCCTTAGTAGATAAATTTCCCGGCTAGAGTTTTACAGATAATTAAGCTTTTTACTTTATTTTCTCAGGCTAGCTGTACCTTATTTTCTCCCAAAGTAAGTGCTAAAGCATAGAGATATATTCACATTTTAATATTCACTTTTCAGTAACAGAATTCTCTTCCGAAAGTTGTAGTTATAATTCTATTTTCTCTAGGAAAATTACAGAAAGAGGGTGCTTTATCACGAGTATCTGAGGAAAGCCTCAATAAAGTCCAAGAAGCTGAGTCCCCTGTCTTCAAAGAGCTCCCAGGTGTCAAGGCAAATGATGACAGCACCGTCCCTCTAACAGGATCATCTGGGGAAGCATCTGGGGCCTCAGAAGGCACATCATCGGGGAACCACCCACGCGCCTCCTATGGTAAGACTCGCCTGCAGAACTTGGGGTTACCAGAGGTGCGAAGGCATTTCTCAGATGATCAGCCAGGCCTGCGTGAAGATCCAAAAGTTTTCTCCAATGTCATGAGTTTCAGTGTTGGTGCTAGAGTTGAACCCAAGGCTCCTCATGTACTAAGCCTGCACTTCACCCCTGTGCTACATCTCTAGTCCCTCAATTCTATGTTTTGAGAAAACCCAGAAGCTAAAGAGAACTCAGGAAGCCATTCCAGGCACCAGAGCAGGCTCTCTCCTGTCCTGTGATTTTCTTCCCAGAGCTATTATTCTTTTGTGAGGTGCCAAGGGCCCACCGCAGCCAGTGGCCGTGCTGCACTCACTCAGCTTACCTGCGCAAATCTTCCCCCAATGCTGAAGACTGGTTCACTCGGCTACTGTAGACGTCTTCCTCGGGGAAGACAAGAAGTGAAGGCTAAGGTTGGAACCCACGGACATGGTCCTACCTAGAATCACAGAAACCTTAGAAACCACCCAGACCACCTGGGGTAACCTTTAGCCTTATAACCTGATGGACAGTGACTACTCAAGACTGTCCAGCCACTTCCCCTCCTGCAAGGTGGGCCCCCAGCACCTGCTTTCCATGGGTTTATTCTCAGGCACAGCTCAGAGAAAACAAATTGGTTTTGGTTTTTGTGTATGCCTCCTGCATGGTGAACATATGCTTTACCACTGAGCTATATTCCTAGTCCTCTAAAGGTGGAAAATTAATTTTGTCCTGCTGATCTGACACATACTGCCTCCCACTGTTAAGAAGCACATAGTACACTACCTATCTAATGTGAACTGCATTTTGCCTCATATAATTAAGGTTTTTTTTTCCTTTTCCATTTTTTTTTTCCTGTAGTACAGAGGTACTGAGGATTGGCCCAGGGGTACTTTACCCCTGAGCTATATCCCCAGATCTTTTTTTTCTTTCTTTTTAGACAGGGTGTTAGTAAGTTGCTGAGGCTGGCCTCAAACTTGTGACCCTCCTGCCTCAGCCTCCCTAGTCACTGGGATTATAAGTGTGCATCACCATACCCAGCGTCATGTATGAAGTTCTTCTAAAATTTCATATTAGAATTCTCCCTTTATAGATAGCTAGAAGCAGAAAAGAGTGCTGTATTTCTGGAAGATACTTTTTAAAAGAACTTATCATTTTGACATACTATGTTGTTAGTTCTGCCCTTTTGTTATATGCTTCCAAGTTTGTTTATATTTTTAATTTTAACCCTATTACCGTACTTTATAGTTAGAAAATGAAGCAAACAGAAAAGAATTAAAATTTTGTATAATCCAACCTTCCAGGACCAATGCCAGGAAATGGTAGGGAGTATTTCTTTGCAGACATGGTTTATATTCAAGATGCTAAAAAATAAAACATTTTGTTTGATTGGTGCCAGGGATGGAACCCAGAGCCTTTGCATATTAAGTGTGCTCTCTTACCACCGAGCTACACCTCTAGTCTTAAATAAAACTTTGTAAAATCCTTTTCAGGAAGGGCCCTTTCCATGACTCATGGTTCTATAAAATCACCGATCTCCAATGGCACATTTGGCTTTGATGGCCACACGAGGAGTGACGGACATGTGTATCACACTGTACACAAAGACTCGGGGCTCTACAAAGACTTGCTGCACAAAATTCACATAGACAGGGGCCCCGAGGAGAAGCCTGCCCAGGAAAACAACTACAGGCTCCTGCGACGAAACAACAGTTACACATGCTACACCGCAGCCATTTGTGGGATGCCAGTTCACTCCACTTTCAAAGCTACTGACTCGTCCTCTGCCCCAGAAGATAGTGAGAAGCTGGTGGGTGACACTGTGTCCTATTCTAAAAAGAGACTTCGCTATGACAGCTACTCCAGCTACTGCAATGCAGTTGCGGAAGCTGAGATCGAGGCAGAGGAGGGTGGTGTGGAAATGAAACTAGCATCTGAGCTGACAGATCCTGGCCAGCCTCGAGAGGATCCTGCAGAAGAAGAAAAGGAAGAGAAGGACACTGCTGAGGTCCATCTCCTGTTCCATTTTCTGCAAGTTCTCACTGCCTGTTTTGGGTCCTTTGCTCATGGTGGCAATGATGTGAGGTAAGTGAAATGTTCATTTGTTTAATCAGTCTGTATTGAGGGTCTCTTGGGTTCCAGAATATAGCAGTAGACAACACAGACAAAAATCCCTCCTACTGGGGGGAGTGCACTAATAATAAACACAGGAGTGACATGCATAGTGCGCTAGATAGTGACGAAGGTTCAAAGAACAATCAAATAGAAAGGGGGAGCTGGTGAAGGGCTGCAGTGGTAGGTAAGTGTGCAGGGAAGAGTGTGTTGAGCCAGGTCTGAAGGAGGTGAGGGAGCCAGCCAGGTGAATGTCGTTGGAAGAGGGAACAGCAGGTGTAAAGGCCAAAGACAGAGAGTACTTGGGATACTCTAGGAAGATCAAGAGCTTTGAGAGAGGAGAGAGTGGAGACTGTATAGTCAGCAAGTAAGTCAGACCTGAAATATGTAGGGCCCCAGAGCACAGAAAAGAATTTCTATCTTCGGGGTGCAGATCCCAGTAGTGGGACCTGCAGTCCCAGCAACTCAGAAGACTGAGGCAGGCAGATAGCATTGAAACAGGGCTTGGGAGGTTTAACAGGAGTTTTCAAAGCAGAAAATGGACACAGGCATTTACTTGGAGGAAATGTTATTATATATTTGGGCCCTCTTGCCTCAATTTTTCTCCCCTGTAAAATAAAAAAACCAGCTCCCAGAGTCCAGTGGCAATAACATGTCCGTCTTAGTTATTCCCAGTGACAACTGTGGTATCAGTGTTAGCACATGCAAAGGCATGGCGGATGTCACACAGGCTAGAGTCTGTGATGAGAGCCAGGCTGTACTCAGGAACTGCTGGCTTGTGGTCACGCTGGAGCAGCAGCAGCCAGTGTCTGTGGCTCCAGAATCCCAGCGGGAGGCATTTAGGTGGGATTGTGCAGAGCCCTGGAGGCTGCCCAGAAGGGCTGCTACGAGGGAGGGTCACTGGTACAGCAACAGTCCCCAGGAGTCCTTCCAGATTGGACTCTGGGTGGAAGGACAGTTGGACTACAAAGTCTGGGATAAATCAAGTAACTGAGCACTTTTCCTTCAGTGGCGTCTTGTGAGGAGGGTCAGCACCACCTGTGGTCTCTGAAGCCTTCCCCACTCTACATTTGCAGACTACATAGCTACCTGGTGTAACTTTAAATTATGGCTTTCAGTGTGATTATGTGGAGGCATTTCTTCCTGCAACAGAGGGAGTCAGGCTGGGGGAAGGTGTGGCCTCCTGCGCAGACTCCATTGGCTCAGCCCCTTTACTATGGAGGAGGCAGCAAAGTCTGCTAGAATCTAGGGGCCTCAACTTTGAGTCTTCATTCTCTTCTAGTTGTGTAGCCCTAGACAAGTCATATGCCTCCCCAAAGCCTCAGTTTCCCAATCTGTAAAATAGGGTCGAATTAGTTCCAAATTCGTAGGGTTTCCGTGAGGATGATGTAAGATTCTGGTATATCATGCTTATGACAGTTTTCCTCACATACTCAGCAACCAATCCATTGTCACCACTCCTATTATTATCATTAACATGCAGGGCTCATGTTTTGGTCTGAATTAGGACACCATGCTGCCACTTTTTTTTACTGCTCAATTATTGACTTCTCTGTGGGTGCTGTACCTAGCCTATGTATACGAAACTTCACTTCTGTTCTTTTTAAAAGAAGTCTTGAAGCCAGACAAGCCTGGGCATCCTCTGCTCTGTTCAGTGTCTTCTGGGTGTTTCCATGTGATTTAATTTGGGGCTCCATGTTATGTCCTATCTTAACTTTTGTGTGCCCCTCACACCACTGCACTCCTCCTCATCTTTAAGAATTCTTCATTGAAGGTCTGGTACTGACAGAGTGTTATGAATTGGGCTCCTCACCTCTAGGAGATTAAGCTTTAGTTAGGGAGATTAGACAAACATATCTATGAAAAAGTAACAAACCACCCCAAAACAGTATTTCAAGTTCAGAGGAAGAATCCGGGTATTCAGCACTTTAGATGACCAGAGTTTGGAACAATTGCTTGCAATTTGGTTCTGGTTTTGAGACTTTGCGCAGGATGCCTCCTGATCACAGCCAGGTTCTAGAAACAATAAACTAACCATGAAAGAGGCTTCTATTCATTCAAGAAAAGTTTGCAATAGGCTTCAATACTGAACCATTTCTAACGTATTCTAATCCTTTTCAAAACAACCCTTTGAGCCAGGTAAGCAATACCTTCAAAGACACCGAGATCACATAGCTAAAAAGAAGCAGATTTGAGAGCCAGTTCTGTGTGACTCTCAGCTTATACTCTGCACAGCTGGACTGCAGGAGGAAACTAGAGCTAGCAAAGCCATTAAAATCCCACATGTGCTGGGCATGGTGGCACACACTTGTAATCCCAGTGGCTCAGGAGACTGTGGCAGGAGGATCACAGGTTCAAAGACAACCTCAGCAACTGAGCAAGGCACTAAGCAACTCAGTGAAACCCCATCTCTAAATAAAATATTCTTTAAAAGGGCTGGGGATTGGCTCAGTGGTTAAGCAATCCTGGGTTAAATCCCCAGTACCCAAAAACAAACAACATGTCAGTTCTCTGCGGGGCTGCCTAAGGCCCGAGGGGCAATAGCCTGTCTCAAGAAAGCATTCGAGTGCCTGAGTGAGCCTGAATTCATGCCTCAGTCCTTCTTCGTGCCAGCAACTTGACCTTGGCCTTGGTTTCCTCATCAGGAAAAAGAAAGTGACAGTGCCTAGTTTGCAGGGGGGGTTGCATGAATTCATGGTGAGCAATAATATTTGTGATTTCATCGTATGGAACCAGACAGATCTACCAAACCAGGAGCTAGTATTAGTAGCAGTAGCAGATGTGGCAGTGGAAATGGAAAGAAATCTGGGGGAAAAAAAGAAGAAAAACAGAACTTGGTTATTATGTCCACTTCTTGTGATTTTTCAGAACTTTTTAAAGAGTTAATAAATGACACACCCATTAGGATGACTGTCAGGACAAAAAAAACCAGAAATGTTGGAAAGATGTGGAAAAATTAGAACCTCTGTGCTCTATTAGTAGGAATATAAAATGGCTTAACCACTATGGAAAACAGAATGGAGATTCCTCAAAAATTTAAAGATAAAACTACCATTTGATCTAACAATCCTACTTCTGGGTACAAATCCCAAAGAATTTAGTGCAGAATTTCAGAGATAATTTGCACACACATGGTCAAAGCAGCCTTATTTACAATAGCCAAGAGGTGGAAGCAACATAAATATCCAATGAAGGATCAATGGCTAAACAAAATGTGGTATATAAATACAGTGGAGTATCAGTCAGACTTAAAAAAAGGAAATCCTGACACATGCTACATCATGAATTAACCCTGAAGACATAAGTGAAATAAACCTGAATAAAGAGATAAATACTATATTCCAATCATCCGAGGCATCTGAAATGGTCAAAATCAGAACCAGAAAGCAGAGTGGCAGTTGCCAGTCGCTGGGGGGAGAGGTGCATAGGATTGCTGTTTACTGAGTATAGAGTTTTACATTTGCAAGATAAAAAAAAAAAAAAAAAGTTCTAGAGACCTATTTCACAGCAGTGTAAGTATACTTAAAATTATTTAACTCTACACTTAAAAATGACTAAGACAATAATTCCAGGTTCTGCTTTTGACTATACAAAAAATATTTTATCACCACTAGACTATGTGATAAGCCACAAGTAAAGTAAGACTCATTCTTGAGACTGAGAAGTCACTGTATATTGTGTGCCATGTGTATATATAATTAATCTTTTTCTTTCCAGTAATGCCATTGGTCCCCTGGTAGCTTTGTGGCTGATTTATGAACATGGTGGAGTAATGCAAGAAGCAGCTACTCCTGTCTGGCTGCTGTTTTATGGAGGAGTTGGAATTTGTACAGGTCTCTGGGTTTGGGGAAGAAGAGTGATCCAGACCATGGGGAAAGACCTCACTCCAATCACACCTTCCAGGTGAGCCAACAGGTTGGGTTGACAGGGCTTGGCTGTTGAGGCCTGCTGTCAAGCCTGAGTTGGTGTCTGAGAGCACCCATGCTGCTTGTCCACCATCGATGATTCCAAGTGAGGAAGGGGCAAAGGACAAGAGTGACCCCCTCTTCCACTTTTGTTCACCACTGGTCACCCCCCTCTGTGACCACACTCCCCTGACTCACCTACAGTGTCACTGAGATGTGGGTCAGAAAGGTTCAGAGGGAAGTAGTAGCTGAAGCAGAGCAGGAGGGAAGGGAAAATGGGAAGCCTGTGGCAGCCCCCAGTGTCCTTCCACTGTTGGTTTTCCCATTGTGAAACCCTGAGAGCAAGTGGAGAGTAAGGGTAGGGCAAACAGCACCAGTGTCTGGGCCCATCTTTCTCCAACATTCCTTATGCACATCAGCTCTACCTGTTCTAGGGAAGCTATCATCAGAGCACATCAGGCTTCTTTTCTGTTTGATTTTCAGCACTATAACAAAATACCTGGAGAGGTAGCTTAGTAGGAGAGCACTTACCTAGCATGCATGAGACCCTGGGTTCAATCCCTAGCATCTAAAAACAAACCAAATACCTGAGATAACCAACTTAGAAAAGATTTATTTTGGATTGCAGATTTAGAGGTTCTAGTCCATCATAGGTTGGCCTCATTGCTTTGGACAGGTGGTGAGGCAGCACTCTGGCAGGAACATGTAGCAGAGAAAAACCACTCACCTCTCAAGCCAGAGAGAAAGAAAAAGCTGGGGTCTCAACATCTCTTTCAAGGGCACACCCCAGTGACCACTAGGTCCCATCTCCCAAAAGTTCTACCACTTCTCAATATACTATCCTGGTCATCAAGCCTTTAATGCATGGGTCTGTGGAAGACATTAAGGATCCAAAGTATAAACATCAATGCTGCTGTTTCAGTGTAGTACTCTGATTTTAAGTCCTTTGGGTATATACCAAGGAGTGGAATAAGTTGGTCAAATGATGGTTCCATTCCAAGTTTTCTGAGGAATCTCCATACTGCTTTCCATATTGGCTGCACCAATTTGCAGTCCCACCAGCAATGTATGAGTGTGCCTTTTCCCCCACATCCTCGCCAACATTTATTGTTACTTTCATTCTTGATAATTACCAGTGAGATGGAATCTCAGTGTAGTTTTAATTTGCATTTCTCTAATTGTTAGAGATATTAAAAAACGTTTTTTCATATATTTTTTGACCACTCATATTTCTTCTGTGAAGTGCCTGTTCAGTTCTTTTGCCCATTTATTGATTGGGTTCTTTGTTTTTTTTGTTTTTTGGGGTGGGGGGGTTTTGGTATTAAGTTTTTTGAGTTCTTTATATATCCTGGAGATTAGTACTCTATCTGAGGTACAGGTGATAAAGATTTTCTCCCATTCTGTAGGTGCTCTGTTCATGGTCTTGATTATTTCCTTTGCTGTGAAGAAGCCTTTTAGGGGCTGGGGATGTGGCTCAAGTGGTAGCGCGCTTGCCTGGCATGCGTGCAGCCGGGGTTCGATCCTCAGCACCACATATAAAACAAAGATGTTGTGTCCGCCGAAAACTAGAAAATGAATACTAAAGAATTCTCTCTCTCTCTCTCTAAAAAAAAAAAAAAGCCTTTTAGTTTGATACAATCCCATATATTGATTCTTGACTTTACTTCTTGTGCAATGTTTACAGCAGTTCAACTTATAATAGCCAAGCTATGGAACCAATCTAGGTGCCTACAACAGATGAATGGATAAAAAAAAGACATGGTATATATACATAATGGAATATTACTCAGCCATAAAGAAGAATGAAATTATGGTATTTGCCAGTAAATGAATGGAATTGGAGAATATGATGCTAAGTGAAATAAGCCAACCCAAAAAAACCAAATGCCGAATGTGCTCTCTGATATGTTGATGCTAATCCGCAACAAGGGAGAATAGGGAGGGAAATATTAGAAGTTTATTGGATTAGACAAAGGGGAATGAAGGGAAGGGAAGAAAGATGGGAATGGGAAAGACAGGAGAATGAATCAGACATAACTTTCCTATCCTTATATATGAATACACAACCAGTGTAACTCCACATCATGTACAACCACAAGAAATGGGATCCTAATTAGAATAAGTCATATTCCACATATGTATAATGTGTCAAAATACACTCTACTGTCATATATATCTAAAAAGACAACAACAAAAAGATCCAAAGTAGTGCCTTCCTTTCCTAAAAATTCTCCATCTACCCCAGCTCTCACTCACCATCCTTCTGTAGTTACCTTAGGCATCCTCCCTCTAGCTCAGCCAGATGGGATGTGCCCCTGCTATTCTGGGGCGGGGGTGGGAGGGGGGTCCGGAGCTTTACATGTGGTCGTTCTCTCATATAGCTTCTAGATATATAAGGGGTTAATTGACAAACTTAGAACTTTCAGAATACAACTACCTATTACAGGAAGTCTGCTCTTGTTTTAAAATGTACTAGAGCTCTTCATTTGCAATTTTTTTCTGATTTTCAGTTTACCCCTTGAGCTTCATTTTAACAAGATTCTTTTAGAAGGTTGCTTTGAAGAAACATTAATAATCTGTGAAAAAATTGCTTTTTTGTAATAAGCACACATTTAAAAAATGAAAGCATAGTTTTTCTTATGCTCCTTTAGAAAAATGACTAATTTATCATCTTATTACACAGCACGAATTTCTGACCCAGTTCCTGCAGTGTGGGGTTTTTGAAAACATTTCAGAAAAAAAAGGCTTTTTGGGACTGTCAACAGTATAATGCAGAGTCTTAGTGTGAATTGTTGCCATTATGCAGCAGTTTCTTGTTCTGCTAATGGCAGTCTGTCCCAGTCAGCAGTCAACCAAAGAATGTTCTGGTGAGACTTTGCACCCACGGGGTGTCCGTGAGGCCAACAAAGAGCGCCTATGATATGTCTTCTTGTGCTCCCTCCTGCAGCGGCTTCACCATTGAACTGGCCTCGGCATTCACTGTGGTCATCGCCTCCAACATTGGGCTTCCTGTCAGCACCACACACTGCAAGGTAGGCCTCTGCCAGCAGAGGATTGTCCTTTCATGGGGCTGCTAGGATCAGCCCAGAGTCACCAAGTGAATTCCAGAAAAGCTGGTAGCTCTTTTTATATGTGATTGTGTGTGGGGTGGAAAAAAGCATCTCAGGGTTTGCCAGGTCTCCAGAAGCTTGTTGGATGTGCATATTTGCTTTCTTCAAACTGACCCTTCTGACCAACCGTCTTTCCTGCTCTGTAGTACGGCACCTTTTACTGTTCAAACTTTGCTCTCTCAATGCGTGAATACAAGAACCTTCCTTCCTTACACATGGGCTTCGCGCTTCTCTTTTAGCTTGTGCCTCCCTCATCGTTTCCACTCTGGATTTTGCATTAAGGTCATGTGTGTGCTAACCATGTGGCTCAAATAGGGCATGCCCTGAGTTCCAACTCATTGCTGGGTTCCAGGGCTTGACCATGGAAGTAGAAATAGAAATAAATAAATTATCTCAATGGCTGTGTCAGGGTTTTTCTCCTCCTATATCATGTTTAAAGTGACTATAAAGCCTTAGAGTAAGTTCCAAATGAACTTAAATTCCAAGTATGGACCCTTGCTGAGTGCTCTAAGACGCAGAGCTGAACAAAAGGGAATTCCTTGTCATGGTGGTCAAATGGAGCAGTGAGGAGTTTTAATTATTAATGAAGAAGAAATAGACTCCATGAGTTTCGGGAGATTATCTAAAGTCAAGCAGGGAGAACCAGAACTAGAATACAGTTACGATAGCCTAAGTCTGCCCAGAATCTGAAGATAATTCCAAAATATCCCCCATGAGCCTTCTGTATGCAGAAATACTCACTACCCTCAACAAAGCAAAAGCCACTTCTAGATTTTTCCCTAGTTTCATTTATTCATATCATTCAAGAAAAGCTCATTTGTACTTGCCATGCTCTGGGCTCCTGGGGGAATACAGCAGCCATAAGATAGGCATGGTTATCTACATTTACCTATGACTTTAAAATTCCAGCCAATATGTTTATAAACAAATGCCAGTTAAATGCAAATGACTTTGTACTTCAAACGTTTAGATAGGGTGGCATTTATAAGAGTATTCTAAGTGGGCTGGCACGTTTAAGACAAAGCTGGGACATGTGGCTTGAAGAGTCAGCCTCAGTGGAAAGAAGTTTCTTGTTTTTTTTTCCTTTTTTTGCTACAATTAGAAAAACCTCAATTTTTATAAATTCTCACTATAAAAATCACTTCCACTTACCAAGTATATGCAGAATTCCAGGCCCTGTGCTTAATGCTTTATTCCTGCAGAATACAACATTAACTTCCCATAGTAACCCTGTGAAATTAGTAGTTATTCCCAGTTTATAGATGAGAAAACTGAGGCCTCCGGAGTTAGGTCACTTTCCAAAAATCATAGAGTTATCATGTGATAGAACCAGGATTCAAATCTTCATCTCATGCTATGTACCTCCTAATTGTAGTCACGATAGTCATTGTCATGGTAACCAACCCATGACTAACGTGTAGGGCAAGTATTTGCTGGGTACTCTTTGGAGTGTACCCAAAGAGATAAAATATTAATTCCATTTTATCTTCCCAAGAACTTTTAAAAATATATATATAGAGAGAGAGAGACACAGTGCCTTTATTTTATTTTTTTATATGGTGCTGAGGATCAAACCCAGAGCCTTCCACATGCGAGGAAAGCACTCTTCCACTGAGCTACAACCCCAGCCCTTCCCAAGAACCTTTTGAAGTGGATACTAAGATTTCTCCAGTTTCACATATGTGGAAACCAGGGCTTAGAAAGGTTAAGTAATGTGCCCAAGGCTGCACAAGCAAGGAATGGTCACACTGAGGTATCAACGTAGGCTGTGTGGTTCCAAGCCCTGCTCCCCAATTCTCTGCTCTTGCCTCTTCAGGATAAGGGAGAGGACAGGGATAGGTGTGAGGTGCTCCTATCAATCATCATTGTTATTTTTCTAATTTTGATTATTTAAAAAATTATCAAAGGGACTGGGGTTGTAGCTCAGTGGTAGAGCACTCACCTAGCATACATGAGGCCCTGGGTTCCATCCCTAGTACCACAGTATATAAAAATAAGAATCACTAAAGAAGTACATATTTATTGAAATATTTCAAATAATGTGAAACTATGAACGAAAAGTGGCCATCAGAAGACTGAGGCAGAAGAATTGCAAGTTTGAGGCCAGCCTCAGGAAGACCCTGCCTCAAAATAAAAAATAAAAAGGGCTGGGATATGGCTCAGTGGCAGAGGGAGTGACCCTGTGTGCAATCCCCAATACTTACAAAAAAAACAAAAAAGGACCATCTTCTTCCCCCTATTGTACCTCACTTCAATTCTCCATTTCACTATGTGGGAACATAGAAAAAAATACATATTGTTTTCCAAGTTTTTTTTCCAAGGCTTTTACTTTTTTATGTTTTTATTGGTACATTATAATTATACACAATAGTAGGAGTCATTGTGAGTTATTCATCAATTTCAATCCCAGTGTGCCCAAGTACTCTTGCCTGCCCCCACCCTCCAATCCCCTTCTACTCTCCTGGTTTCCCTTCAATGGGTGCATTATAATTATACGTAAAAGTGGGATTCATTGTGATATATTTGTACATGCACATAGCATAAAGGATTATGTAGCAATAGTTGGCTCTTTGAAAATATTAACAAGATTGTTAAACCCTTAAACTTTTTAACTTTTCTGTAGGCATAAATAATCACTGTCTTTTTAATGGTTAACTGCACTTTAGCAACCTTTTAAAAGCATGCTCTCACACTAGTTGAAATATCTCTTAAAAAAAAATAAATAAATAAACAGCACCAGTTTGGTTTTCCTAGGTAACTGTTACTTACCTAACTACATTAGCATTTACACTAATGTGTAAAGTATTATAACTGATAATACTGACTTTGCTAGTAACACTAAAATCTAGAACACAACTTCTAGAAATAGATGAAAAGTATAAAATGCCTTTAAAAAGTAATCTATTCATTTTTATCTTTTAATATTATTTCTCCAGTATTTATATTTACACTATAATAAAGAGATGTTATTAAGGGATTTATATCCAGTTTGTACAGGACCTTTGTGAAGAATATGCTATTGTTGACCTAAAGTAGCCATACAAAGCATTTGATAAGTTTTGTGTCTGTGGGATGTGATTCTTGTTGGCACCTAAAGCAAGTCTTCTTCTCATTGGACCACAGTGGGATGTCATCAGTGAAATGGACAAGACAGAGCTCAACTTGGATTCTTGACAGTTTGTTCAGTGTCATTGATCATGGACTTCTGGACAAAGACCAGAGCTAGTCACTTTAGGAGGCACAAGTAGAGTCCTGGCTCATGAGAACATACAGGGCTGTGGGAGAGCAAACCACTCTCATCAAGTCCAGATAATAGAAGTGCAAGGAAGAGGTCACAGCTGCCATCGCCCTATAACACTTACTCTCTTAGATCGCATATTTCCTGTGCATGCAACAATCCCCAAATGGCAAACGTGGGATGAAGTATGAGAGATGTGGGATGGTATTAAGAATGGGGCCTGTGTGGGGGGAGCCATGAGTCCGTACACATTCAGAGGGTGTTGATGTCCACATAAAATCATAACCAGATTGCATCCAATTTTCAAGAGTAATTATCCTGCATTTGATTTTTAAGTTTCTTACTTGGAGCCATCCATTTGAAGGTGGGCAAACGTAGGGAAATTGGCAGGAAAAAAGATGGAAACTCTTTTTTTAAATGAGCTCTTGAGTTTATCTGGGTAGATTTCATTTATTCATACTTTCACCTAAGGGAACATAATTTAGTGCATAGTTTAAATTTTGTCATAACCTATTTAAAATGTTTTGTGATATGAATGTTAGCTGAATGTTTAATTCAGAAAAGAACAAATAGAAAAAGTGTATCACATTTTATTTCAAAAGCACATATAAAACAATCTGCTTTGATTATAGATTTTGCTCTCTAGAAGCATTTACATTTTATACATTTTTGTGTTTCATATCAGAGGGCTCAGCTTACTAGATATTTTCCTGGGGTAAAACCTCTGAGTAAGGTCAAAAGCTTGGGGTTGTGGTTCAGTGGTAGAGTGCTCGTCTAGCATGCGTGAGGCACTGGGTTCTATCCCCAGTACCACGTAAAAATAAATAAATAAATAAATAAATAAAGGCATTGTGTCCATCTACAACTAAAAAAAAATTTTAAAAAGAAAATCTGGGGCCCTTTTAAAAAAAAGTCTTCATTAAAGAAATATAAACTAGTCTTTGAAATAAAAGTATCCTGAAATATTCAGCAATTTGTTAATTGTTCACTTCTGTGAACCTTAATCCACTTTGATCTTTAGCTCTAAAGCATAACGCATACCACATTAAGACCATTGCTGAACACAAACACTTGTTTGTGAGCTTTCTGATAGGAATTCTGAGTGGTCTTATTTAAAATTTTTTAATTCCATAGTGGGCTGGATTGAGATTACTGTCACTTGTGAATTATCCACATTGTCAACCTGTTAGTGACATAGAGGATTTCAACTGGTGTTAGGATTTAGAACAGCATATAAGAAATCCTAAGGATTTAAAAATTTAGAATTACAATTTCTAATTTAATCTCTGATTTTGCTCTCTGTTTTCCCTACTCCTTAATAGTTCTGCTATTGGTTTTATGATGATGATCTTAAGCTGGACCCATATTTAATTTATTAAAAGGCAAGTTAGAATACAGAAAAAAATGTTCTTTTATATCAACAAAAGACACAATCAGTAGTGATGACATAATACTGTGGAACTTTTATGAGCCAAATAACATATAACAACTAAATCATGTACATTAAGTGAAACTGTCACAACTTAGACATTAGTATGTCCAATTCTATAACAAATGAAGCAGAGGAAAAAGTACTGAGGGGTAAAAAAGGACTTACACAGTATAATTACCAGCTGTATATCAAATTGGTACCCTACTAATCATAGGCTTTCTTATTGGGTATCATGAAAATGAATCATAAATTCAGAAGACTATTGACAAAATTTTAAAAATAGAAGTTGTATTAACTAACTACAACCTCTAATCACAGTGTGTCAAGCTAGAAATTAAGTAAATATTGGAATAAGAATGTATCCCTTGGAGCTGGATGCAGTGGCACGTGCCTATAACTGCCATTAACTCAGGAGGCTGAGCCAGGAGGCTGAGGCAGGAAGATTAAAAGTTTGAGGGCAGCCCCAGCAATTTAGTGAGACCCTGTCTCAAAATAAAAAGTAGAAGGGGCTAGGAATGTAGCTCAGTGGTAGAGCTCCCTTGGGCTCAATCCCCAGTACTATACACACACACACACACACAGAGATGTCCCCTTGAACAGTTTTTAATGCTTTTTAAAGTAACAATTGAATCAAGGAGTTTTAAAAACAATACAGTGACAGCTTTCTTGGAAAATACTAAAAACTCTGTGCATGTGTGTTTCTGTGTGTACACATAGCAAAACCTGTGGCAACTGAACCTCCACTAAAATGAAAATGCCTATCTTTAAATGGTTCAGTTTATCAAAGGAAAAATAAAATAAGCAAATATTTCAAATTAGGATTTTATAAAAAGTCCACAACAATAAAAATTCTGAAGAAAGATATAAGAGTATAACCAATTAAAACAAATTTAAAAATTAAAAAAAAAGATGGTCAACTGAAAAAAAGAAAGATTTAAGAAGTATTTAAAGCAAATTTTTTTAAATAGTGAAGAAGGAGATAGAGTGGTTACTAATAAAATTTTATCAAATCACATCAAAGGAAAACAAAGGAAGAGGAGTTAAGTTAAAAGGAGAAAAGACATTGTACGAACAGATATAGAGAATTTGGTGTTTTTTCTTGAAATGGTGTTACTATGTTGCCAAGGTTGGCCTTGAACTTCTGGGCTCAAGCAATCCTCCCACCTCAGCCTCCCAAGCAGCTAGGACTCCAGGTGTGCTCTACCCTGTCCAGCTTGAAGAGAATTTTTTTTTTTTTTTATCATGAAAGGAACCACACAGCTATATCTGAAGGATCTGAAAACCAATGTGAAATGAGTTAGCTTTTGCAAAATGTACATGACAAAAAAATACTGACATAAGAGGTAGAAAAATGTAGAGAAACCTGACCAGAGCAATAGAATGAAAATAAGGGAGTTCTCCAAAAAAAGTTATCCTCCCCAAAAGAGCAAAAAGAATGTGGCACTTCTGACTCCTGTTCTAATTCATCATTTCTATTAAAAAAATAATAATAGATAATTCCATTATCATATAAATTTTCCACAATGTAGGAGGAAAAAAAAAGCAAAACAAAACTAGAATATTTCCAGTTTATTCTATAAAGCATACACTGAATAACCCTAATTCTGAAAATCTAACTTAAAATATCACAAACAATTGTGAAAATTCAGCAAATTGTGGTAAAATGTAAGAATATAGGGAACATAAAATGTATTGCTTTAATCATTTTAAGTGTAAAACTGTGTGTCAGTAAGTACATTCACACTGTTGTACACCTGCTGCCCAGTACATTGTCTACCTGAGTACTTTATGTATATCATTAAGTAAAAAACAAACAAATCCACCCACAAAAAAAAATCACAAACAAAAAACCTGTCTTCACCTATGAATATTGATTTAAAACTTTAGGATATTAATAAATGACATCAAAAGAACATTTCAGCACTTGTAAGTAGAACCTTCTGGATTATCAGAAAGTAGGCTCTGTGAATTCTCTATCTCTGTGGGGCCTGACCTCACAGGGGATCCACAGAAATGTGCTGAGTTCCAGGGAAGGTAAGAGGACATCTAGAGCAAAAAGCCCAAGCCCAAGAGAAAGATAAAAAAATCTAGAGCTTATCATCATAGCCAGTTAGAAAAGATAACGGAAATTAAAAGGGAAAAAAAAATTCCTCCATGATTTCAGGAGGGGGAAAAAGTCATTTTAGAATAATCCTAGTAAGAAATGTGAATGATGTATATGCAAAAGGCCTAAGTCTTTGCTTAGAGATATGAAAGAAAACCAGAATATGAGACATACTGTGAGATGGGATGGGGGAAACTAGGTTTTATAAAGATATCTCCAACATACCCGCCCCCGCCCACAGAATTTTTCTTGGTACTTTACAAAATGGGATTATTTGGGGTAGGATAAATTATCAGGAGTATCAAATGGTGTAAAAAGAGAAGTGATGAGGAGAGACTAATGGTATGTGTTCTAAGGAAATATGAGTTAAAAGTAGGTGCTGGGGAAAAGGATCTCTTCTCCCTTTTTCTTCACTATTATTTAAAATTTAGTTTCCTTTTATGTTTCTTACGTTGTTACTGTTTCCGTAGTGTTTAGTGAGTACTAAGTTTCAATTTGGGGTGATGAAAATGGTCTGGAGGTGGATGGTGGTGAAGGTTGCACAACAATCAGATGTACTTAAATGCCTTTAAAAATAGTTAAAATGGTAAGTTTTATGTTATACATATTTTATTACAATATTTTTAAAAATATATATTTGTATAAGAACAGATGAAACCTATCATATATGAGCATGTTTATAGGAGGAAAAAATTTAACCAGTAAGTGACATTGAGTAGCTAGAAAAACAAAATTAGACCCACAGCTCTCCAATTACATGAACATAAATTGATGGCTTTAAATAATATTTTAAGAATATTATTAAATTTAGAATAAAATAGAAAAATTTTATTTTAGAAAATTTAGAATAAAGTAGAATTAGGTATTTGTGAAATATTCAAACTAAGGATAAATCACAGAATAAAAGTATAACATATTTAATTGCATGAAACTGAAAATTCCAAAATGAAGCAAAGCAAAATTCCTAGATTGAGAAAGTATTTATATTAGATATCACAGTTAATATTATTATTCAATAACATTCACACATAAATAAATAAAGGGCACATTAGATTCCAGTATGTTAAATGGGCAAAATACATGAAAAAAAAACAACTTTTATATGTTAAAAACTAGAAGGAATGAAATTGGGTAACTACACAAAAGAAAGTTCAACTGGCACAGAGGTGTACACCTATAATCCCAGCAACTAGGGAAACTGAGGCACAGATCACAAATTGGAGTCTCTAGTCTCAGCAATTTAGCAAAGCCCTAAGCAACTTTATAAGACCCTGTCTCAAAAAAGCAAAAGCCCTGGGGATGTTGCTCAATGGTAAAGTGCCCCTGGGTTCAATCCCCAGTCTTAAAAAAAAAATGAAGTTCAGCCTTAGTTGTGATTAAAGATATGCAAACTGGGCTGAAGATTAACTGCCTTTAAATATGCTAGTTTTTTGGTTTCCAGTTTGCTTCCATCTTAAGTGTTCTATTTTATTTTTCTGTAGTTAAATTACTCATGCTTTAAATCACCTTTCCTGTTTGAATCTCATTGGCCACTGTTAAGTGTTTGGAGATTAATAGAGACAAAGCATATTTTATGTAGTTCTTTAAAATCCAACTTGCATGTGACCAAGGGGCACCCTATTAAACTCTCAGCATAATCAGTCCCCCTGTGAGGCATGAGATATTAAAAGCATTGTATTTTCTTAGGATTTTCATTTTCTAGGATAACGTTATCTTTTTTTTTCTTTCAAAAATTTCAACAAGCTATAAATGAACTTTGAGTGTTTTTGAAAAATACTCGAATTAATATTAACATTCTAATTTGCACATGTCCATATCTGTCACCTTATGAGTCATAGTTGATAGTTTAGATTCAATAATATTTATGTGAATTGTAGTTGAAAAAGTACATCACAACTATATATGGAATGGAATAATCCTAAAACAATTGTGCCTAACAAACATTTAACAAACTTAGGGGAAATAATTGTCAATTTTATAATGTAGTTTATTTCTGTGCTTAGCCTATTTACATTGGTTAAATGTAAATTTTGTGTCTCACCTTTAAATACAGGGGCCTCGTTTTTACTTTTAAATGTTTGTGCTTCTGCAGGTGGGTTCCGTGGTGGCTGTGGGCTGGATCCGCTCCCGAAAGGCCGTGGACTGGCGCCTCTTCCGTAATATCTTTGTGGCCTGGTTTGTGACTGTCCCAGTGGCTGGGTTATTCAGTGCTGCTATCATGGCTCTTCTCATATATGGGATCCTTCCATATGTGTGATTTGTCTTCTTCCAACCAGTAAACTAAAGGGATAGTCTAGCATGGGTATGTGGAAGGTGTTCCCTCATATCTCTCTCTCTCTCTCTCTCTCTCTCTCCACCCCTCTCCCTCCCTCCCGCCCTGCCATCCCCCGACCCCACACGAACCACACACACAC
>NW_026000225.1:2397392-2421797 GCF_001458135.2 Marmota marmota marmota | reverse complement strand
CCGACACACACACACACACACACACACACACACATATCCCAACCACACACAGCTGTCTCCCAACCAGCTCTCCACATCCTTTTCAAATGGTTCCAGACCACACACCTCACCCAGGCTGCAGAAATTCATCTTCCAGAGCTAACTTAACTACTGTACATAGTAATATGTATTAAACTGTTATCGTGGTGATATAATGTGGTGCAGTTACTTATATATTAAATATATATTGTATACATAGAATAGGTAGCATTATTTCAAACATTCAAAATGGGAGTGGAGGTTATTGCCTAGAATTCAATATTCAATAAATCTTGTACATAATGATTTCTGTGGCAAATGTTAAGGCTTTTTCAAAAGAAAGTATAGATTGGAAAATCTTTTTTTGCCCCCCTCCATGATACTTTCTTCTTTAATATACTGTAAGATAAATGAGATACAAGATACACAATACAAATTTGGGCAGGTGTACATAGGCCCACATGTGATTAAATAATACCAGGACAGAGTTCACAAGTGCTTTCACTGAAGTATTTGTTCATATACTATGTATGGATTATTGTGTAATATATCATAATTACTTTTGTAAATACTTAAAACTGTAATTTTTTAATGGTGTGCTTCCCTTATACTTTTTTGATCAGAGAATTTTGGAAAGTACCAAAGAAGCAGGGGAATAGTTTGCCAGTATTATTTTTTCACGTTGTTTGTACCCCTCCTCATTAACCTGGATGTAGTAAGACCACCCAAGCTCTGACTTGCCCCAGAGCATTGTGTGTGGTTGAGACACCAGCGCCCATCCTGTTCATATTACTCTTGGATTCCCCACCCCACCAGCACCACCACTGCTGCCACATACCAGATACTGGTCAGCCCTGCAGTGGCCTTTCATTGTCACCAGCATGGAGAATGTACAGATGTAAGGATGTGTAACTAGACACTACACATCAAGTCCAGTTTAAATTTCCATCCCTGTTCTCCCCTGCAGCTTGAAAAAAAGGGATTGTCTCAAACTTTAAAGCCAGTGAGGCTTTTTTATGTGCTTTGACATTCTAGAAATTCAGGGGCTGGAGTTGAATACTAAAGGTACACTGGGTGTGAGGATTTCCTTGAGGCCTTTATTAAGTGGGAGATCCTGATGCTCTCTTGTAGTCCCACTGGATTCTCTTCTCTTTTGATAGCGGGAGGAAGTATGACTAATGTTAGAGCCTGAAACTATGGAAATGCTGCTAAAATTTTTATATTGACAAACATTTTCTCGGTACTTCATTGTGATTTTTCATTAATCAACCATATTAAATTTATAATAAAAAATGCCCCTCAAAAGTTTGCTTCTGAAGTCTTTTTCTGAATAGCTACAAAATGTTTATCTTTCAGAGTTTCCACAAAAATAAAAGCTATATAATTTGGCCTCTTAGTTTTCAGATACATTTTCTCCCCTATTTTACTACCCTTACATGTTATGCAGAAAATACACAGGAACGAGAAAAGGAAAGAATGGCATACACAGCCAGGATTCAGAAATCCCTACTGGAAACACATACATATTGGAGCTGTCTGACCACAAGATTTGTCCCTGGATCAGGACTTTGCTAAAGGAAGTACCCCTCTTCCTGCTCAGCCTCTCCAGCTTGGCTCATAAGTTAGCCATACTTCCAGGCTAAGGGCCAGCAGGTAAGTGCAGATCCTATCTATCTGGGCACAAGCAGCCAACAACAACAAAACACCTGAGGCTTCAGAGGAAAATATCCCCCTTAATATTCTGCAGCAGCAGCAGCAGCAGCCAAAAGCTGCCTTCCCTTCAGGAGCTAAGGAGGTAGCAGATGAACAACACTGGCCAGGTGTGAACACTCCATCTCCACAAAGAAATCTAGTCCTCCAACTCTGTTTTTTGAGATGGCGTCTTACTCTGTAGCCCAGGTTGGCCTCTAATTTCTGAGCTCAGGTGATCGCCTACAGGAGCATGCCCCCATGCTGAATCACTGATTTTTTTAAGTCACCTGATGCCTTTCATTTTCCCACTTTTGATAAAGATTTTGATAAAGAAAGTGCAATATGTTCCAAAATCTATAACAAATAGCAACACAACACAATGCAAGCAATACTGCACAGACCAGTCTGCTGGATGCAGGCAGTAGATCCTTTCTAGTTTGCAGCCCCTGTCCTTGGAGAACTGCCACCTGAGTCCTGACGCAGCTCCAAGTAGGTGGGTGGCAGAGGCAGATTTCCAGCAAGTGAATGGGGACAAAGGTCACGCCTCACCAGCAATGTTTTGAGAGAAGCCTTGCACACTACACCCCCTTTCCCAGGTTTTATTATCTGACAGATGGGCTAGCCACTTGACAACTGAACCCCCTACAAGAAGGGAAAAGTCCACTCTAACCCAGACTCGTCCCCCTCAAGTCATTGAACAGCAAATGCTCTGGTGGGTGGTGGAAGGGGCCCGTCAGGCCACGGGATGGGGAAGCAGATGCCCTGATTAGCCAACTGGTGATGATAGGTTAATCTGGTCAGGTAGAGGGTAAGTTATGTCACAGGGGCGGGGGGGATGCTGGTAGAAGGCTCTGGTGGGCCAGTAGCCTACAGTTATCCCCGAGAGTCTTTCCTCAGAGTTCACCAGCCTCTCCCTTTAATAATACAAACACTCTAAGAAAACACATGAATCACTGGCATCTTAGTGTGTGTTCTAGACAGCTTTCCTACACCGAAGAGAACAGCCTGGAGCAGACAGGAGAGCCCTACATAGGGAGGAAGGACCTGGAGACTCTTGCCCAGTGTCTGGGCTCCCCAGGGGCAGAGCTGGGATACTATTAAAAGCAGCTGAAACTCCTTGGACAGTTGTCTTTTTCTTTGATTTCTGCCTTCCAGAGGGACTGAACTTGTGAGCAACTATCTAATATCTTCAGCGAGGTAATTTTTTAAATAAATCCTTCCTCCTCCACTTCCTAAGCTACAACATTAAGCTTCAGAATTCTCAAGTAGTAGAAGAAAAAAAAATTAAATCCTATAGTTTGGAAAATAAAATGTAAAGATCAGTGTCATCAATGATTTTACTCGATTATAAAGCAGAGCCAGGAAAAGGCACTTTAAGAATTTAGACTACACACTGGGGCTGGGGTTGTGGCTCAGTGGTAAAGCGCTTGCCTAGCACATATGAGGCACTGGGTTCAATCCTCAGCACCACATAAAAATAAATAAAGACATTGTGTTCGTCTACAACTTAAAAATTTTTAAAAAAAGGATGATTACGCAGTGTTTTGCTGTTCTAAAATGAGATTGTATCCAGAATCTGCCTACCTGTGGGAGACCAAATTTGCCTGTTACCTTATAGTGATCCTGGAGGAGCAGCTCCTGGAGTCAGGCAAAACTGAATTCAGATTTCAGCTCCTGCTTATTGCAATGACTTTGGGCAACTTCCTTAGTCTCTTGTTAGCTCCAGCTTCATATGCAAAATGTGTACATTGAGACCATCTCACAAGATTGTATATTGAAGGGCTTGGCCCAGAACAAGGACTCTATGAACTAGTGCTTGTTTTCCTTTCCTGTACTTGAAGCCTTTATTCATTACTTTTCTTTTTTCTTTTTTTGAGATGGGAGGGTGTCTATCTTGCCCAGGCTGACCTCCAACTAGTGGACTCTCCTGCCTCAGCTTCCTGAATAGAATTCTGGGAGTGTTCCATACCTGATCTCACCACCTCAATTTTTTTTTTTTTTTTTTTTTTTTTGTACTAGAGATTGAACCCAGGGGAGCTTTGCCACTAGGCTACATCCCCAATCCTTTATATTCTTTATTTTGAGAGAGGATCTCACTAAGTTGCTGAGGGTGTAAGTTGCTGAGGCTGGTCTTGAACTTTAGATTCTCCTGCCTCAACCTCCTGAATAGCTAGGATTACAAGTGCTGTGAGCACCACCACAACCAATCTCACTGCTTCAATTTTTTTTCGAACAATTCCCTCAGAACTCCTCTGAGAACACTGAAATGGGTGTTGGAAACAGCTAGCTAAACAAGACAAAACTGCCTACAGACTAAAAGAAAGTGGAATGTGGGTTATTTGCTTGCTTGATGGGGAAAAAAAATGGGTGAGACCTATACAATGTGGTTAAATAAATAGGAAATGTAACCCTACACTTGAATTTTCACCCTCATATTTCTATAATATATCATCCTTTACTCTCAAAAAAGCAACAAAACAACCTGAAGCATATTATGAAAAAAAGAAAAAAAAAATCCCCACTACACCATCATCCCACCTCCATCCTTTTTGAAACATTTTCATTTCCCTTATTTTATTTGGTCTTTGAAACACCTGGACCTGGCCAGGCACTGGGGAAATGAAGGCACAGAATGAGAAAACATCTAGGTAGCCAAATGGTAACAGGGATGGAGAAGACCCCAGGATTCCTGACCCTTATCTCAGTCTCTTCCAATTTAGCGGCTGTCAGACTGTCCTCCACTGCAGTCTCCATAAAAAGGAGGACTGTGCAAAAAAGCAAACTCTATTTGTTGGCGGTTCATTGATTGTAACAAATGTGCTATATTAATACACTCTGTTAATAATAGGAATGCTAGAGTAAGGGGCTGAAGAAGCGAACAAATATGTGGGAATATTGTTACTTTCTGTTCAGATTTCTGTAAAACTAAAGCTGCTCTAAAAAATCAGGATTATTAATTTTTAAAGGATATGTGTTTATAACAAAGATAAAAAATGTAAACAAACAAAAAAGTCTAGATCTAGAAGGAAGATTTAGAGAAGGAACACTGACCAGTGATTAAGAACTTGAAAAGGAAGTCTAGGAAGAAAAGGAAGGGGTTTGTTCTGCCTGTTTCTATGAAGGAAATATGAGGAATTAAATATGATTTTAAGGAAAGCGTTCTCCAAGATATTGAGAACAACCAACAGTTCTCCATGTGGCAAGATCTAAACCTACTTAAAAAGCAAAAGGGATTTTGGCCAGAGCAGAATGAACAATTTTCTTGCCTTTCCCCAGATTTGCCGCATAAGTTTAAACTAAACCCTGAATTTAAGAGATTCCAAACCATGAGTTGATAGGGAAGGGGCAAGGATTGAACGACTCCAAAGACAGAAAGCACCACCCAGGTAACCAGAGCGACACCTAGTGGCGTCAAGTTTAATTACAACTATGACTATCTTTTCAGACCCTTTAAAATTGCAGCAGGGAAGTCGTCTCACAGTGTTATCATAATTTAGAGTTGCAAAAAAAATGCCAGAAATTATCTGTGCTTCCTTTGATGGTCTTAGGTGACCATGATCACTTGCAAAAGTCCTCATTACTGGAGAGTCTGACTTGGCTCACCCGCCTATGATGGCTTATTTTCATTCGTTCAGCAAACATCCAGGAGAGCCTCATGTGCCAGGTACTGACCTGGCCAGGGTAGGAAGATGAAAAGACCGCTAAGAGTTCACAGGCAGGAGAGGAGACAGATTAAACACAACTGCAGTGGGACTGCTGCCATCCTGAGGCTTTGGGGCAGAGCAGGAGCCATGGGCAAGGGCTACTAAGTGACTTGAGGAGATCAGAGAAGTTTTCAGACAAAAGGTTGAAATTTGGCAGAGACTGTAAGTGCAGAGTGGTCCTGGAAAGCATTGGTTGTTTGGGAAATAGTGGGTTCTGGATGCCTGCAGAATGTCCAAGGAGAAATATCTGTCAGGAGATTTGGAGTTCAGGAGGGAATTCTAGCTGGCTTTAGGAAGCAGCTGTCCAGGAACCAGATGGGAGTAAGGGTGTCTAAAGGCAGAGTGAAGTCGGAACATGAGAATCTCTAGGAAGATGTGTCAAAGAACACACTGCACTTGCCCCAGCAACTCAAGTTTTGGGCATATCCCCTAGGTCAACAAATCAATTTCTGGGAAAAGATAGGAACCAACTACAGCTTCAAAGTGCACACACAAAATACTATTCCCAGTTCCATGTGCCTCGGCCGTATTTAAAACCCACTCTGTACCCTTTCATTCACCCAACAGAGGAAGGACGTTTAGTTAGTTTTTTGTTGTGTTGTTGTTTTGGCTTGGTTTGGGGTTTGGGGTTTTCCCCTGCTGGGAGCTAGAAATTGAATATGGGGCCTTGAATGTGCTACATATGTGCTCTATCTGAGCTACGCCCCTCATCGCTGGCCATTGGGGAAGAATGAACTGGACATGATGGAGTCAGTTCCTCTTAAGAGCGAAGCATTCCCCTGGTCCATGCCGTCCAGCCTGGAAGGAGGGGAGATCAGTCCGGGCCCAGTATAGCTTATGATTCTCTCCCTAAGCTAGAGCATCAACCAGCTTCCAGCAGTAGCAAGGATGTTTTTTACTTCTATCTACTAACAATTTGTCTTAATTTACAATTTGTTTAAAACCTGGGTGAGGAAGAATGGGGCTTCAATAGATTATCCTTATTCTGAGAAGGCCCCAGAGGTATATAGGAACCCCTGGGTAAAAGTGAATGTAATTAGCAAAAGCTCCTCACACAAATATAACAACATATACTAAGAACCAGTGTGTAGAGTCAGGGAAGGTGAGGACAGAACCTGAATGCCGACATCTAAGTGAGAGAAAAGCGGGGGGATCTGTCCTCTGAAAAACTAGCAGAGGAAATAGAGTATCAAGCATCCAGAATGAGAGGCTACAGGTTTAAAGGGAATACGGACTGCATGTGTAGAAAACAGCAATCCTCACACATAGACACACATATGACAAAACAAGAGAGGCACAGAAATGGCTTCAGCTCTTTCTTAGATCTCTTTCTATCCAAGGTTCTAGAACCTGAGCCCTAGCCGAGTTCACAGTGATCTTCAAGAGCAGACATTTAGTAACCAAATGAAACTTTAAGACATTTATTGTCCTCTTCTGTCCCTGAACAGATACTGAGAGTATGACGTTAAATTAGCAATGGACTGAGACATATTCCTGGTAACTTGCAGAAGCAATTAATACTACTGGTTAACTTAATTTTTCATTACAAACTTAAATAAGAACCTCATGCCTATTAGTTTCTCAGAAGCAACACCAATACTTGATAACTTTCCAAAGGGTAGGAGGTAGGAACGAATGGCATTTCTTGTCTTGGCCAATGCCTCTGGACCCTGAATGCTCAGCCTTGAAGTCACTCATCACCTATTAGACACCCTGCCTGCTGTGCTACTCTAGGCACCTCTGCCTTTTTTTTCAAATAATTGGTAGAGGTTTTTTTTTTTTTTCTTTTTTCTATTACAGAAATAATAAATTCACTTTAGAAAACTGGAAATATAAAGCATAAAAAAAGTAAAATTACTTATAATTCTACCTTCCTGGGATAATGACTACAGATATTTTGGAGCATTTTCTCCCATACTTGCATACAGATTTTTTTTAATAAAATTGAGATTAATCTTTTTTTTTTTTTCTGTTTAACGTTATACTGTGAAATGTCCTGTTTCCTTTAGAAAAATGGAATATAATGGCAGACAAATATTCCATTTAATGAATATACCATCATTTATTTAACTATTGCCCTACTGGTCCACATTTGGTTATAAATTTTTCATCCTTACAAAGAACACTGCAGAGAGAAACCTTGCACATAAATCAGTGCATCTCTGATGATTTCCTCAAGGTAAATTCCTAGGAGTGAAGCCACTGAACCAAAGAGGCCACTGATGTTAAAATATATATTTATCGTGTTAGTTTTTGCTCCTGTGTGCCAAGCACAGGCTGTGGTGAGGGCCAAACAGACATGGCGGAGACAGAGCTGGGGTAGGGAGGAGGCAAGAAGGGTTGGGGAGCAGCACAGGTGAGCAGCAATGCCTGCATTTCCTGGGGGAGAAAAGGAAGCCATGAGAAACCACACGAACTATTCTGTTCTGGGAAACCTCTCTCATGGTGTTCTTTTCTGGATTTCTGGACTCCAAGATGTTTTCAGGATTAGATTGGCTCTTATAAAAAGGCCAGCATGATGCTTATACAAAAGCTTATATCCTTTTCTTTCTACTAGAACTTAATGTCTCTGTCAGTGATAAGGATTCTTAGCAGACAGTCCAACCAGCCATGACTCAATACAATTACTGAATAAAGGCTGAACTTATGTTTATATTTACATGACTGTATCATTAATACAAAATTTGGTTTCAGCTCTGCAATATCAATTACATCATTTAAAAGAAACAGCAGAAGGGAAAAAATACAAAAATATAGCAATCCCCTTCTCATCTATTCTAGGCCATAAACACAAACCATCTCAGGAGATAAATAACAAATAATTAAGGGTGATTCTCATCAGCAATTCCTTGCTCATATCCTTATGAGTTCCCATCCCCATCATTTCTATCTATTATCTTTAATCATACTAGACTGAAGAACTGCCCTTGGATAGCAAAGCTCTCAAACACACTATAGCTGGCTCCAATTTTGCCCAATAGCCACTAGCTACATGTTAATTAGATTGGGGTGTTAATGAGGCAGAACTAATTTATGGCTTACCCACCTTCCTGTTATATTTTATTACTTGTAATGAGGGTTCAACCCTAAATATAATATTAGAAAAAATAAAATGATGTGATTGGTATTGTAGATATAAGTGATATCAAGTTATTACCCATTTACCCATAATTTGGGTAAAGGATATTGTCTAGTAAAGTTAAGACAGTTTTGGTGGTCTGAGGGGTAACTTGCACAAAAATTTTTCAAAAAGCAAACGTGTCTACTGACCAGGGGGGCAGCAGATCTCATGAAAATCAAAGATCAGTAGAGAAAAGGGCCACCACGCCTGGGATCCCAGCAGCTCGGGAAGCTAAGACAGGAGGATAGCGAGTTCAAAGCCAGCCTCAGCAACTCCACGAGGTCCCTCAGCAACTTAGTAAGAACCTGTCTCAAACACAAAAAGGGCCGGGGATGTGGCTCAGTGGTTTAGTGCCCCTGGGTTCAATCCCTAGTACACACACACAAACACACACACAAAAAAAAAGAGAGAGAGAGAAAGAAAAAGGACCAGTGGGAGGGAGAAAGAGAGGGAAAGGGGAAATACTAGGAAGGGGAAATACTAGGAATGGTATCAGTGAAATTATACTATTACATTGTGAGCATGTACAAACACATAACAACAAATCCCACCATTATGTACAACTATAATACAATAAAAATATGGGGGGAAACCAGTATATTTTCTCCTACAAAAGTGATAAAGGGCTGGGGATGTGGTTTAGTGGTAGAACACTTGCCTGGCACATGTGAAGCCTTGGGTTCAATTTCCAATACCACGAAAACAAATAAATAAATAAACCTTGTAATAATTTCAAAGTCTGCTAACATTCAGTGTTTCTTGGGATGTAATAAAATAGGCACTTGAACACCATTAGTAGAAATATAAATAGGTACAAAATTTTTGAAAGGTCATTTTGTACTACCTACCACATGCCTATACCTTGACTTGACCATCTCATGGTTAGAAAACCCTTACCGAACTACACTGCCCAATAGCCACTAGCTATTTTAATTTAAATTAACTAAAATAAAATAAAATGAGAAGTTCATTTGCTGAGTTGCCCTTATTTCACCTTAAGTGCTCAAAAACCATTGGTATGTTGTGGACCATGCCCACTATATAGGGCAGTGCCGATGTAGATCACTTCATCATCACAGAAAATTCTACCAGGCAGTGCTGCTGTGCTTTGTTCACAAAAGTGAATGATAACATTCAATGTTACATTGGTTAAAAAGCAAACGTGTCTACTGACCAGGGGGGCAGCAGATCTCATGAAAATCAAAGATCAGTAGAGAAAAGGGCCACCACGCCTGGGATCCCAGCAGCTCGGGAAGCTAAGACAGGAGGATAGCGAGTTCAAAGCCAGCCTCAGCAACTCCACGAGGTCCCTCAGCAACTTAGTAAGAACCTGTCTCAAACACAAAAAGGGCCGGGGATGTGGCTCAGTGGTTTAGTGCCCCTGGGTTCAATCCCTAGTACACACACACAAACACACACACAAAAAAAAAGAGAGAGAGAGAAAGAAAAAGGACCAGTGGGAGGGAGAAAGAGAGGGAAAGGGGAAATACTAGGAAGGGGAAATANAAAAAAAAAAAAAAAAAAAAAAAAAAAAAAAAAAAGTGTTGGGGGGAATAAATTATGTCACATTTACACTAAAGCATGCAAATAAAAAATATGAAGCAGACATGAACGAACAAAGCAGACTCTGGTACGATGTTAAATTTAAAAATATATTGCAGTCAATTGTAATTGGCATATGCCTGTAATCTCAGCAACTTAGGAAGCTGAGACAGGAGGACTACAAGTCTGAAGTTAAAAAAAGAAAGAAAAAGGACTGAGGCTGTGGTTCTGTGGTAAAGCATCCCTGGGTTTAATGCCCAGTGCCACACCCTCCCCCCACCAAAAAAAGTATATTGCAAAACAAGATATGCATTTTTAACATTTTATGTATAGGTATTTATGAAATCTATAGACAATAAAAAAATATCTACAAGGATATATATAAAAGTAATAGTGAAAAAAAAAGATTGGAAAAAGGAATGGGAATTGGTACTTTTATTTCTAAATAGTTTGAATTTATTACAACCAGCATATATTACTTGTATACTAAAAAAGAGAGAGACAGGGTAGCCACGCATAGTGGCATATGTTTATAATCCCAGCTGCCTGGGAGGCTGAGTCAAGAGGACTGAAAATTTGAGGTCAGCCTGGGCAACAAAGAGAGACCTGTCCTGAAAGAGGAAAAAAAAAAAAAAAGAAGATAGATTTTTAAAAATAATATGATTTTAGAAAGCCCTGAAAATCTTAAAATCTACTCTGATAAGCAAAGAAGGAAGTACTCAGTGGTACTTCCTTCTTTGCTTATCATTTTTCTAGATAAACTAATCAAAAATATTTTTCTGAAGCCCCAGAGGATCCAGAGGCATCCTTCTACAGCTTTGGCGCTATTCTACCAGTATCACTTCCCATCCGATATTTCCCAAAATTGTACTCTTTTCTTTGCTCCATCTTTTCACCAAATCACACCCTCCCTCTTTATCAGGAGACTTATGAAACTACTATCATGACACTACCCTGTCACACCATAAGAGAAAGCAAGTACCTCAACAGATGTATTTCTCCCCAGAAGAACAAAACCTACCTTTTCATCCTTCAGCCCAAGCAATGAAAGTGTGAGGGTAATGAAAGTAGAAAGGATAGGCAACAGCGTTTTAGAAATACCACTCTGGATACATATCCCATCTATGAAAGTATTTTTGAAAACACCACATCAAATACAAGAAAACCACCACTAGCAAATCAGATAAGCAATCATGTTCCAAGTGTGATGGGTTTATTTTATTTTACTCTGATGCAAAACCAAAGATTCCACTATAGCACAGAGACCAATATTTTAAAACATCATGAAAAAGTGGTATGGTACATGCAGGACGTGATGTACAAACTTGAGGATCAGGTCATTTCCTTTAACATGACACTCCACTGTCGCCGAGGAACAAATTTAAATTAACACTGCAGAACTCAACTGAAATGTGGCACAAACATGACAACTTCCAGGCATGCCTTCAAGAACCTCCCTTAGGATGGACTTGCAATCTCTAGACTTCAGTGTGGGGAGATTTACAATTCTTTGGAAGAATAAAAAGTTCACACTTTTGAAATTTCACAGAAGAATTTTAAGGCCAAAACATAGTGGGTTCATTTCTCTTCACTTCCAAGAACAAATCTGATGCTTTACTCAAAACCACATTAAGCTTCCAGTTCAAATCCCAACCCAACCTTGTGCCCTCCTGCACTGAAGTTCTTTCCATCGATTAAAGCTGACAGGGTCAGTTTGACTCCTAGGAAGAAGAAAACACCACAGTCGGTTATTGCCAACATTACAATCAGATCTAAGTTTTCTAGAACTAATGGACAGTCAATTGCATGAATTATAAGCTGGGTATAAGCTGTACTAAATTGGAATAGGGTTATCCATTATCCTCTGATCTGACATGCGTAAAGCATGATCACAGCAAACTTTTATTTGGAGTTCAGGGTTACAAACAATGAGTGATCAACCAAACTAAAAAGCCAGAGTGACCAAATTATAATTAGAAATAAACTCTTTCTATGTGAAAGTATTTGATCTGAAAGTACTTGATCAAATGTTATAAAATGGTCTGAAATCAACCTACAATGATTATAGGCTATCTTTCTTTTTCTTTAATAGATTTCTTTTAGTTGTAGGTGGACACAATACCTTTATTTATTTATTTTAATGTGGCGCTGAGGATTGAACCCAGTGCCTTGCACATGTTAGGCGAGCGCTCTACTGCTGAACCACAACCCCAGCCCTGTAGGATGTCTTTCTATAGGTTACTCTTGTGGTTCCTTTTTCACCTTCTACCTGAACCCCTCTGTTATTAATTCTTTTACATACCTGGTCGAAGGGTCTGAGTATAACCCAGTCCAATCAAGCTGGCATTGTTTACTTTAGCCTAAGATTAAGAGATGGAATAAAAACAGAAGACAATCAATTTCACAATATGTAGCCAATACAACCACTACTTCATGCATCAGGTTTCCAAAACTAAAAGCACTTTGGAGCCAAACTAGAATTAGTAAAACTGAAAATTGTATAAATAAAAAGATTAGCCTTTTAAGAAGTCAATAGGGCTGGGAGGAATAGTGGCAACTTTGAGAATGTGTGCTTAAAGGCCCTGAGCAAATTTCTTTTAATGCACAGTATATGCCTATGAACTGAATTCTTTGAAATGCTAGTTTACAACCTGACAGTGGTTATAACATGAACTCTGCTGACAGAAAATCAGATATGGGTTCAAATCTTGACACTGCCACAAACTGTGACTTTGACCTTTCTAGACCATTTTTCTCATTTATAAATCAGAGATAAAGATACACTACTCATCACATACAGTAGTGAGGATTAAATGAAATAGTATATGGAAAGCCTAAGCATTAAGTCCCTGAAATCTAAGAGTAGATTTACTATTATTAAGAACTACCAATAACAACAAGAATAGTAATCCTATCCCATGAGTTTACAGATAAGAAATTGCTAAGGCCAAAGAGATCAAACTACTTCAGAAGGTCAGACAATAGCCAAACAGAGGAAGAGCTAGGAGTAGAATCCATAATTCCTACCCCCAGGCACAATTATCTTTTTACTACACAATGAGCTAACTCATTAAAATTAATAAAGAATGCCCAAACTACAATCATATCACAACATTCAATTATAGTTGAGATGAAAACATAAGAGCAGATCCAAACTAGTAGCACATTCTTACAGATAGAGAAGTTCTACAATCCAGCTTATATTTAGCAGCAATGCCAAAACGGGTATTGTTGCTACCAGCTGTCCATGCAAGGTTTATTGACGTTTCAATCTTCTCATTAACTTTCTGGTAGATAGAACCTCCAAATTCAGTGCCATCATTCCTGTTTTCATAGCATAAGAAAAAGTCATAAATATTAGTTTGTACCATTCATTATTATGACATGGAAACAAATTCTAAGAGTATCTAAATATAGATTCCATTTTGCAACTAAAGATTTCTGCAAATTTCTAACATAAATGACCATTAAACAAGGAACTTAATCCAGCTGCGCAATTTATAATCACCTAATGAGAACACAATAACATTTGATTCATTTATTGCTCCATCACTGAGCTACATCCCTAGTCCTTTCTATTGTTTATTTTGAGAGAGGGTCTCCCTACATTGCTGAGGCTGGCCTCAAACTTGTGATCCTCCTCCTTAGACTACTTAGTTGCGGGGATTACAGATATTCGCCACCACACCCAGCTATAATGTAAGTTTCTTAGATTGATTCAATTATGCACAAAGGCAGGTAAATATGATCTTTGGGATGTTCATAAAATTTAGAAACTTCAAAGTAGAGTTCAATAAAGATTATGAAAATTTTAAAAAAGCAGAAATATGGGAAAGCCAAATCTGGATGTTATTTAAAACATAGCCCTAGAGTGAGAAAACATATCCCTAAGATATCGAGGGGGCACCAGAGAAGCACCTCAATTATAGATTTAAAGCATCACAGATGAGCTTTCATGTTTCCCATTTTACCAGTATCAATGCCTATCTATATCACTGTTTGACTCTGTTTAGCCATCATAAGTGAATAAGAGTATCTAGTGGAGAGCAATCTGTAATACTTCAAAAACACTTATCTTACCCTTTTATCTTCTTTTGGTACCAGGGATTGAATTCAGGGGCACTCAACCATTGAGCCACATCCCCAGCCCTATTTTGTATTTTATTTAGAGACAGGGTCTCACTGAGTTGCTTAGCACCTTGCTTTTGCTGAGGCTGGCTTTGAACTCATGATCCTCCTGTCTCAGCCTCCCAGGGCACTGGGATTACAGGTGTTTGCCACCATGCCTGGATTACCCTTTTCTTTTATGTCCTGGTACAGTACAATATTCAGTTGGCCAAGACTTAAAACACAAGTACAGATTCATTCAGCCAACAGAGTGCAGGCTACACAACTGAATCCCAGGACAGCTCTGAGGACTTCTATTACTTCTGAATGTAATAGGAGAAGCAGTTCTGACCAAGGATACCTGAAAACCTCCATAGAATTACTGAGGATGCTCCAATCAATATAGAAGAACAGAAGATGTTCTTAGTAATCCAAACAGACCAGTTTCCAGATATGGCCCAGATAGCATAGATAGCAGGGTAGCAGAGGAAGAAGCAGAACTCTCCAAAAGATTTTTTATACCCAGAGGATAACCCATGTTCTGGGTTGTCTCTTAAGTAGTGGTTCTCCTACAGTTTCTAGAGCTTAATAAAGCTTGGGGTAAAGGCTGAGAAGCCAGTAACTACCAGTAGTGCAGCAATATGCACTAAGTTCACTGGCCTCCTGACAGTGTTCTGCTGACAATGAAAACACAGCAAGGCTGGGTATCCTCCACGGCATATTACTATCACTTCTAATCTTCTCAATATGCTAACTATCACCTTTTGGGGGGCAAATGCACTGGTACTAAAGAAGAATCAATTTATAAATACTCACACATGAGTGTGCAATTGGAAGTCTGCAGCCTTATAACCCAGGGCGAAATTATTCTGAGACAGTTTGGATTTAGCTGTGTCAAAACTCATCTGATAGCCAGCAAGCCAACCTTCAAAAGCCAATACAGCCCAGCCATAAATGGTTGGCCCAGAAAAGTCTATATCAACATTACTGCCAACACTGAAACAATCCCGTTTATAGGAGGCCTTCAATTTCCCACTCTTCTTTCTGTAAAAAACAAATGAGAACAACATAAGTTTCAACTATTATGCAGGAATCTTTAGAGTTAAGACCATCTCTCTCCCAAAGTAAATACTGTTTTGGTAGATGGAATAAGGATGGTAAAAATGTTTCAGATTTCTTAGCTCTACAAATGTAAGTTTACTAATATTAGAAATGTACACACTATTATTATCTATTCTTCACTGCAAGTTCAAATAACAGGATACCTTCATGATTAATTTTATAAAGGCATAAATAAAACTATAAGGGGAAAGGTTGGTCAACAGATTCTAAGTTAGATGAGAAATATTAAGCTTTGGCATTCTATTGCACAGTATGGTTACTATAGATAAAGATAATGTACTATATATAATTCAAAAAAGAAAAAAGGATTTGATGTTTTCACCATGAAATGATAAATGTTCAGAGGCGTTTATTATGACTTGAACATTACACAATGTATACAAATATCAAAACACCACACAATACCCATAAAACATGTAAAATGTCAATTAAAACTTTATTAAAAAAGGAATAAAATTTTTCAGTGCCAAATTAATACTGGAGATGTAGGTATACAGACATATGAGAACTAAATCTCTTTATAAGTTGGCAAATGCCACAAAAGTAACACCCAATATACATAATTAACTTATCATGGAAAGAAATGTATTATTTTGAAGAATAGTACTGAACAGACAAAATTAGTTCTTAATAATCCATGTCCTATTCCATTCAAATCTCTGATGAGAATATTAGTCCTAAAGGTAACTAAGCATGTAACAGGAAAGATACTAGTTACAACTGAGAAGAAATTCTACTTTCCATTTATGCAGTACCTTTGTCCTTCAGATAGCTGGGAACCAACTTAGAGGAAATAACACATCCACATTCTTTACAGAGTATGCTAAGAAATCAAGTCAGTAGCAAAACTATTCATTATGGTGTTTTAGAGTCCATAAATTATATTATCTTCTGAAGATTATTTGCTTCAGAAATTAACTTCTCAGAAGAATACCATACCCATCAATCTTTAGAACAGCTTAAGATATACCTATGGTCTTAGACCCTTCTAGCTCCCAAACTTTTTTCTACAATATGCCTCTCTGGAATAGATACATATATTTTTGTTCATCTGTTCAATTTTCAAATGAAAATGCTATCCTACTTCAAGGATCTTTCTTTATCTTTTTATACACAAGATCTCTAGTATTCTTAACAGGAGCCTCCTAATTTCTCTCTGCCTCTAAACTTTCATCGCAACTCCCTTCTAAACCTTTAAGGCTTCAAAAACAGTTCATAAAATAGGGTTTAGATAATTACCCTGTGTTCGGTACAAATATGGTATCAAGAGTCAGTTTCAACCCGTCAGCCAACTGAAAAACAAAGATTTTAAATGAACAATTAGTAATTTTTAATACTTTATTTGACTCAAAGAGCCAATTTTTAAGTTTCCTTTAACTTCCTCTTTAACAAAAATAGGAAGTCATTAAAGAAAGCCAGATATTAAATTATATAATAAATTACCTCCCATCCTTCCCTGTCCCCTTATTCCTCGTCCCTCACCCCTAGCCTTCCGCATGGTTCTCCCATCAAAAAACAGGTTATAAGCTGAGCCAACTGGGCAGGTACTTGTAGTCCCAGCTATTTCAGAGGCTGAGGCAGGAGGATCCCTTAAGCCCAGGAATTCAAAGCCAGCTCGGCCAACATCGTGAGACCCCATCTCAAAAAAGGAGGTTAAAATGTATAGGCCAAATCCTATTAAGGCAAATAACATAAATTATAGAACAAAAATAATAAATTCCAATACAACAAAATAATCTTGCTACATTCTCTTGAAGTTACTATAATGATATAACAAGTCAACTTAAATAATTTATTCAGCTGTAATCTGTTTATATGACAACGTGCATACAGATATACTTTTAAAAACAGTGCCCTGTACATAGTGGGCACTTGACAAATGTCTACTGATATTTCTCCTTGAAAATGTTAAAGAATTTTAGAAACATTTTTTTGTGGAGCCAATTTTACAATGATTACAAAACTAAACTACTGCAAATAGTTTATTCTACTCAGAAAAAGTTCAACTATATAACAAAATAATCAGAACTGATCAGAAAAGATGTTATGTAATAATCAGAGGACTCACAAACAAAGCCTTATTTCTAGAAATGTAAGACATACCAAAAAAAAAAAAACATGCATAGAAAAAATACAGCTATTAGATATGGTGTAAGACCTCATTCAGATTATATTTGGGGTTTGTTCATCATTCAATCTTCAAGAGAAACTGAACCTACAAATAACTTCTAATGCTTTCTCTTACCTTATTCTCCAAAGAGATTTCTGTCCCAAGAGTATTGTCTGTGTTCCATTTTTGGGTGAAGGTAAGTCCATAGTTACAGACCTTATATTTGGTCTCTAGGTTGCCCGACGCTTTCCCTGTATCAGTATAAGCATGACCCGAAGTAGAAAATTCCTGATAAACAAAAAGATAATTACTTTAAAATTATCTCATCCAAGAGAAAACATTAATTTCAGAAACCAGAGCTCAATGCATCAGAAACTAATACAATTTACTTTTATACCAGTGCCCTAATTTATAGCAATCCTGCTTTCCTTCTGCTTTTCCTCTCTTAATATATATCTTAATTAATCATCTTTCTTTTTTGATATTTAATGTTCTATATACTCTTCCTAAATGGGCACCTTAAAGTCTCTCCTTCAAGCTGTGTGTGGGTGGCACACTCCTGTAATACCAGTGACTCAGGAGCCTGAGGCAGGAAGATTACAAGTTTGAAGCCATCCTCAGCAAACTCAGTGAGGCCCTACGCAACTTTTTGAAAAACCCTGTCTCAAAATAAAAAAATAAAAAGAGATGGAGGTTTGGGCTGTAGCTCAGTTGCAGACTGCTTGCCTAGCATGTGTGAGGCACTGGGTTCGATCCTTAGTTCTGTATAAAAATAAACAAATAAAATAAAGTAATTATAATAAAAATTTTTTAAAAAGCTGGAGATGTAGCTCAGGGGTAAAGTACCCCTGGGTTTAAACCCTAGTGTCAAAATAAATAAATAAACAAGCAAACAATAAAAATAATTCTCTCCTTAAGAAATATATCTTTACTAAAAATAAATGCCAAAAGACAAAATTATTGAATCTTAAACATTTTACTTTCATGGTCTAAAAAACATCATCAGTTCTCTGTAATGCCTTTCAAACTACTAATTAAATCTAGAGGTCCTTAAAAAGCCCAAAGCACTACCCCTCCCCATTAATAGAATCAGTGCTTTGGTTTTTTGTTTGATTTTTGCAGCACTAGTAATCAAACCCAGGGCTTTGTGCATGGTTAGGCAAGCACTCTAACACTGAGCTAAACCCCCAGCCTATTACTTTTTCTAATGTATTTTTATTGTGGAAAAATACATTTAACATAAAATTTAGCATTTTAACAGTTTTCAAGTGTACAGCCTACACGTTAACGTGAAGTATTAAGTACGTTCACAATGTTGTGAAAACATTAACTGCTTTTGTCTACAACACTATCCACAAAACTTTCAACATAAACAATTTCAATACTTGAAATTATCTACCTATTTTTCACAATAAAGTAGAATGCTACAATTTATCCCTCTTTCCTTCTTCTCCATCCTGTTACCTTATAAAGTTGCTTTCTACCAACAGCTACTATGAATGCCTTAAGTATATCCTCCTCCCAATTTAAGTATCCTTTCAGTCATATGACAATAAGCAATTAGAAATAGACCTCCTTCTAGGGGCATGCAAACAGTCAACACCTGTCACTGACAATCTACAACTGTCAAGAAAAAAACATTCTGATTGGTCCTGTTTGCAAGGAGCATTTCTGAAATACTGCCAACAGAATAAAAGGCTGCCAACCCTGACGAGTTCTGTTTCACTGCCTGCAATATGAATCCTCCCTTTAACAAAACCCTGCCCCCTAACTCGAGTTCCACAGGCAGATGAAACAACTGGGAAACTGTGATCTGTTTATCAGCACCACACAGAAAGCTTTCAAAGAGACTATCATGCTGCACATTTAGAGCAAGGCCTTAGAAAAAAAGCGATAAAATATTAGTCATGTTTAACAGTCCATGTAATTCTTTAATGTGACAATTGTTTTGTTTTAGTATTTTTACATTTTCATAAATTTGTCAAGCATAGCAAACACAGATATTAATTTTGGTGTTAGAAAAATTTTATGAATAAAATTAAAGTGATATAGTCTACATGTCTTCCTTCTTACTGTCAACTTTTCTTAGTTTGAAGCTCTGTCAAGAAACTAAACCTCTAGAGGTAAAAATCTCAGAGAAGACTAGATTGTTCTAAGTTGAACTCCATACCCACAACTGCTTCAGTCTAATTTCATACTTAGGTCAAATAAGTGAAAAATATATTTATAACATGCATATAACATCCACAGCTCTATATTACATGTTAGTAAGCAACAGAACAAAAATGTCACTGTTAAATAGATGCTGTATGATAAAAATATGCAGATACAATCTAAGAAACAGTGAATGAAATTTATCCTAAATTTCAAGTCCCAAGACCAAAAGCAACCATAAAAACAAATAAGCTTTTTTCCTTACCATCTGAATGAATATAATCACACCACAGCAGCATGAAAGGGGAGATAAAATTTAGTTGATAACATTCACAACACAAACATAACTTGCACAAATTCCAAAACCTACTCAAAACATGTATGATTTTTCTATTTTCACATAGCCATACATACAATATGCCAATATCAGTAGGGCAGGTGAATATGTATATTTATTTATGCTACAGAATCCCAGAAAAAGAATGACAGTGACAAACCAAAAATTATACAGAGTCCAACAGAAAATATACAGAAATTCCACATGCTTCTGTCCTTCTAATTAAATCTTTATTTCCAGAAATAAACTTTGCATGGGTTCAAATAGGTAAATACAAACAAAAGATGAAGCTCATGAGGAGAAATCAGAGAATGAAGTTAATAAAAAGTTAACCTATTTGCTGAGATTTCCTGAATAAAAACTTTGGTTAATGATGCTTTGAAAATATGTCAATACATCCTTTACTATATTCTTACTTCCAGGGGAAAAAAGGACAAGTTGGGGCTGGGGACATAGCTCAGTAGTATAATGCTTGTCTAGCATGAGACAATTGAATCCTCAAAACTGAATCCCCAGCACCACCAGGAAAAAAAAAAAAGAAAGGGAGAGAACAAGACTGGAAGTTAAGAACATCATCAGTTAAAAATTAAAGAATTAATTACTGATGTGCATACATGTAGAAATACTTTTATTTCTACATTTTGTTTTAACTAATCATGAAGAGACAGAAATTGAAATTAATTAAAAAACATACATGAACCCATTATAATGGCAATAAAGTTTTTGGTAATATATTTTCATGAATGCAAAGATATGATATGAGTCAAAAATACATATTCTCTATCTTCTAAGAGTATGATGGAGAATATTCTCATTATGACAAATACAAGTATCTCTGCCACATTCAATCTGATTGTCTATAGGTTTCACTGGCTGAGTTAGTGAAATCAAGAGCAGAACAAAACTGTAAGAAAGAGCACAGTTCCAAAAGTATGCCAATCCACTTAACTAGATTAATAATTATTTTTAAGCAAGTTCCTTTTAAGTTAATTATGCTACATCTATTCAAAATATAATAGCTACTCACCACTCCACTACAAGATTTGGTTCTCAGATCTATTTTGACCATGCCAAACCCTAGATACACAAACAAAAACAAAATATACAAAATGTGACACACCATTTTTTTTCACTCAGAAATTATGAAAATAGCACAGAATACTTTCCATATGGAAAATACATGGTATTCTCATTAGGTGAGTATTCCAGAAGAAACTGCATTACAATGAAATAAGTATAATTTTTAAGACCCTCAAAATGAATAAAGACATACTTTTAAAATATAAATTAAAGAACAAATGAATGAAAGGAATATGTTCTATTCTAAAAAACAAAATTACTGGAAAATACTATGCTAATATATATATATACAAGTTGAAATATACAATTAATATTATCAGGAAAAAATTAAATGTGCACAGCCAAAAATTTTAAAACCTAAAAATAAATGCTTTAAGGAACTCTATCTCTAAAGAATGAAGTCTAATAGCCTGTTAATAGCTATCCCCTTAAAGTTTGTAAAGTAAATTAATGTTGGCTTACCATTATTTTACTAACACATTATTGTACACACAGTAGCTATTCAACACTAACCCTTACCCAAACCTGGAGATTTATAATAGTATATCCTTACCATATCCCTTGTTGAAGACATCCTTGGCAGCCTTTCCTAGGTCACAGTAAGTCGGTGTGTTACACATATCTTATAAAGAAAGATGAGAACAAAGGAGTAATCATTTAGTATGTATTCACCTAAAGTTGTTCTACTCTTTCCTCCTGTGAGGCATAGTTTTTTTCTTCCTTTGCATCATTAATGTCAAAGTTAAGAAAAGGCATTCTGCTCCTTAAAAAAAGAGCTCTCCAGAACACTAGAAAATAAAAGGTTTTCTCATGAGAGTCAGAAGTTATCTTTCTGACTACATTTCAAAGAAAAGAAAGTTCTCACAGGCTGAAGGGGGGTGTTCTGTTAAATGATACTCTTCTAAAAACAAAACAAAACCTTCAAAACTTACTTCAGAAAAAGCTTTACTGGACTTTATATAGCCAATGAGCTGCGTACAGCCACAAGGTAAAATTTTTATGGAACTGTAACAATATATGTAACCAAAACCTTCAGAGTTGGGGCTAGGGATATAGTTCAGTGATGGCACACATGCTCAAAGTCCTGGGTTCAATCCCCAGCACCACACACACACAGGAAAAAATCCTCAGGATTAACATTTTGCTTCTCTGAAACAAGGCTTAAAAGAAGCCTTAAAATAAAAGCTACCATACTAATTGAAATGTATTCATCCAGAATATGGTCTTTTTCAAAGCTCTTCTTAAAGTTTATAATTTTATCATTAACTAAAATAGGATAAATTCTACCTTCAGTAATCTGTTTACCAAAGTTGATGTAAACTCTGCAGTTATAACTTTGAAAACCTAAGCTGCCTTGACTTTACATCTTGCCCCAACTTGTCTACTGCCAACATGACCTTCACATCAAATTCGCCATAGCTACCAACACAATTCCTTTGCCCTTTTTCTATAATGGAAGTTCTTTCCTGCAGCAGGTTCTGCTGTGTGCATCTCACAGACTCAAAAGCCATGTCTTATCAATTACAGAACCACTTTAACCAGTTCCATGAGCACACTTTTATTATACCAGAAAAATCCAGAGTTTCAGCTAGCACTTACAATTACTACACCTGAATCATCTAGGCATTCAAACTATTTATTTATGCATTATTTATATTTAGTCCAGCTATTTATATTTAGTCTAGCTCTTAATCTGAACTTCTGCTAAGTTTCTAATTATGCCATCATACTTGACCATCATACTTGAAGTGCTTCATGTACTACATTTTTTTAAGGAGGAACTTAAAAAACATTTTTTTTAGTTATAGTTGGACACAATAGCTTTATTATTTGTTTATTTTTGTATGGTGCTGAGGATGGAACCCAGTGCCTCACACAGAATAGGCAAGTGCTCTACCACTGAACTACAGCCCCAGTCCTCATGAACTTCTTAACTGAGAATTCATTAAAGTTTGTTCCTTAATCTAAACCTGTAAATATAACAGACACTATGATATAAAGTTAAGAGGACAGAGTATTTTATATACATACATGCATAATTTCATGTACAATATATATAAAACCATATAGAAAGTTTAGAGGAATATAAGCTAGCAATGTAGCTCAGTGGTGGAATGCTAGCCTGGCATGCAGGAGGCCCCAAGTTCAATTCCCCCCCACCACCAAATTACAAAGCAAAGAGGAAAGAATGTAGTAAAGGTAAAAGAGTGGTATGGATATGTTGACTCAAACCAGAATAAAACTGTGCTCTAAGCTACAGAGTTTCATAGTTCACTTCCAGAGCAATTATTTTATAATTCAGTCCCTTATATTTCAATAATCAATTCAAGACTTTTACATATTCTCAATTCTAACTTCGTATTATGATCACAATCGATGTTAGTATTCATTCGTTGAAATTTTGCCAGAAGCCTGTATTTTGGGAGATAAGTATAGAAATGCAGGAATTATGTATTCAAATAGAAATGTCTAAAGCTTTCAGTTTTTCTTAGTGACAAGAGAAAAGATACACTGAAATATTCACAAGCACCCATATATATTCCTCTAGGTACTAGTTTTAATCTTTTTCATTTTGTTATTTTTCAAAAACAGTATCAGATATTTTGCAAAAGTCAAGTAGCTGATTTAGTTTACTGATCTCAATTCTGCCTAATTTAATATTATTTTTCAGGTCCATGATTCTGACGGGAAATGCATTGCTGGTATGATCAAGCAAAAAGCAAGAAGTCAGGGAGATTTCCTGTTACTGGAGAGTAAAGCTATAACCACATATTTCTATTAGCTCTACAAAATGTATTTCGTAGACATGCACCGTGTACCGAGGTTGCATTAGACGCAGACTGAAATTTTTAAAAAGGCGTTAACTAGATAATATTGCTTTACACAACCACAAACTTGACAGTCAGTAGAGAGCCCTCTTTTGTTCCTCATTTCTGCTTTTTAAGTTGCACGGACAGCATCCTCCCTTCGGCCAGCAGTGTAAGACCCCGCTGGTCAACAATTCCAGAGAGAAAGGTGAGGGCGAGGGTGCGGGAGTTGTTTGGGGTTCAAGGACCCAACTTCCCTAGAAACCGACCTCCTTTCTAGCCTTACAAAGTCCTGTCCGCACGCGGGGTGGTAGGAAGGTCGCGGCTCGCTGCGGCTCCATCACCTGAGGCGGCCAAGGAGCAAGGTCCCTGGCAGGAGTCGGCGTCCCCTCTGCCCTCTGCGGCCTGCCCGGCCCGCGCCCCGTTAGACCGCTGTCTCCCTCCACCGCCCTCTGTTAGGCCCGCCTCCGTCGATCTCCCTTGGATCAAGTCCCCCCACTCTCCGGCCTTCCCAGGTCTTCCGGGTACGCGGCCTCAGCTCGCCTCACCTCCAACCTAAGGGCCTGTCTCGGCTCCGTCAGGGCAACGCTGAAGGTCTTCTTCAAACCAAC